>NW_024040040.1:62007959-62046836 GCF_014851395.1 Micropterus salmoides | reverse complement strand
CTGATGTTGGTTTATAAAGTTGGTATATTACATTTCTGATCTCTGCTTTATTTATGAACCATCCAGACCTCTCAGGTCGTCTCGGGCAGGTCTGCTTTCTTTTCCCCAGAGTCAAAACTAAACGAGGAGAAGCAGCGTTCAGTTATTATGCTCCATATATCTGGAACAAAATTGCAGGTCTGCTGAAACTCTCAGTTCTTTTAACTTTTCTTTTTCCACTGCCTTTAATTATTAGATTGATAACTTACACTGCACTGTAACTTTTACTGTCCTGTTTTCTTTTTCTTTGTTTTTTGGTATTAATACTATTTAAAAAGCTTAGAGTGCTCTTTTGATTCTACCATCGCACAAGGCTGATCCTCAGTTAACAGGGCCGAGTAGAATTAAAAAGATTAGAGTCCCTGTTTTTTCCACTGTTAACTTGTTGACAGGGGCCGCTGTCAACCGCTTTTACCAGAGTTTGTAGAGTGGACAATCTGGATTTACAGTGACGACTGTATCTAAGGAAGGGTCAGTCTCCTTAGAGTTAGAGTCAGCGGCTTTGGTGCGCCTGTCAGGTTGGACAAGGATATAAACGCTAAGGGAAATCCCAAGGAGGGGGAGTATGTGTATACATAAATCAGTGGTGTTGCCTTAATGTCTCCATTATGCTCAGCTGACATTGAACTGTCATCGGTCTCGGTCCGTCCTTTTTACCTCCCCAGGGAGTTTCCCCAGCTATTTGTGACAGTGGTGTATATACACCCAAAAGCAAACGCCCAAATCGCTGCTGACACTATCTACAGAGTGACTCAAAGACTTCAGTCCCTTCCCCGATTCCCCGTGTTTTTAATGGGAGATTTTAACAACTGTAAACTTACAAAATCACTGAATCTTTCCCAGTATGTTAACTGCCTGACAAGAAAAAATAAGACTCTAGACTTGTGGTTAGACTTGTTATGGTTCTATAAAAGAAGCATACAAGGCTTCTTCTTATAAACTAAACTCCAAATAAACTTGCCTTGCAAATAATTAGTGGGAGTAACACAAGAGCTGCTTATTATTGGAGGAAGTAGCCTAAGCCTTTATATAGAGGGAGACCTGTGCCTCATGTGTAAAGCCAACATACCTGTTTTATCCACCTATAGTTTCTCTGTCCCTCCTAAAATCAGAAGCACATACAAACTACGTTGTAAAAATTTATATTTGAATGTAGAACACAGTATTTAATAGAAATGATAAATGCCGTGTGTGAACACCTGCAGACAACATACTGTCTTATACTTATTTCTTATCCTCTGGATGATGATGCTGTAAAACGCTCAATCAATAAACCTCATCTGTGTGCAGATGGCTTACCTGATCTGGCTGGCAGTGGTGCTGGCTGTCTCCCTGTTGCTGTTGCTGTTGCTGTGTGCATTTCTGAACCAAAACAGGTGTGCTGTGAACCATGACTGGCTTCCTGTGGACCAAAACCCGCCCCCTGTGGATCAAAACTGGCCCCCTGTGAACCAAAACTGGCTGCCTGTGGACCAAAATCCGCCCCCTGTGGATCAAAACAGACATTCTGTGGACATAAACCGGCTTACAACAATTTTAAATGGCATCTTGAGAGAGTGAGACTTTAATTCTGCCTACCTACAGATATTCAATTGACTGTATATAAATTCTATTATACAAAGGAAACAGACAAGTAATCCTCACAGCTGAGAAGCATTTTTACTTGGAAAATGACTGAAAGAATTTATCTATTATCAAAAAGGTTGCTGATTAACATTGTCAGCCTAATTGATTAATTGACTAATCATTGCAGCTCTGACCAACTGGTTTCCAAATGCCTTTAAAATTCTGTGCTGGTACTGCAGTTTCTGCTGCTTTTAGCATTTTATTACATTGCATTTATCTGATGCTTTTATCCAAAGTGGCTTACAATTGCTAATTATATCAGAGGTCGCACGCCTCTGGAGCAACAAGGGGTTAAGTGCCTTGCTCAGGGACACACTGGTAGATGTTTCACATTGAGGAATTGAACCCGGGTCTCTCACAACAAAGGCATGCATTTTATCCACTGCACCACCACCCACTGTAGCAGTACAATAAGATGATAAAATAATATTTTTATTAAATGTGATCAAAATATCAGATGATTTGATGTACATGATATTTACTTTGTCTGTTTCCTAGGTACAGAACAGATGGCATGTTCTGTCTGACTGTAAGGATCCCAGACAACCAGAACCAGGACCTGGACCAAATTCTTCAGCAAGTCTTTGACAGTGATCCTGGTGACATTGTGATTAATACGATCAACAATAACCAGGTGTACATTGGCAACAGGGTGGTTGCAGCCAAAGTTCTGCCACGGGCCAATGGAGGAGCTGATCACGCAGAGTCACGTGTTGTGGACTACCTGGACCACTTGTTCAGGCCTAATGACAATGATAATGACTTGTTGCTTTTCTATGTTTATGCTTCCCCATGTGATAAAAAATGTTTAAATGACACACATCCTGAGAACATTCTCCAGAGGATACAAGTCATGTGTCAACTTAAGAATCGTGCGTTTGTGTTTCAAAAACCATTCAGACCGAGCAATGGTCAATTGATCAGTACTGACCAAGAACGGATTGACGCCCTGAGATAACATATTCCGATATGATTGGATGCAGTGCAACAGATGCTTCATTGGTGGACAGGTTGCACCTCATTGTTTTAAGTGATAGTTAACAGTCTGCAACCGGACCTCCAGGGCAACGGAAATTCCTAATGCTTAAAATGCTCTAAATCATTTGTTTTCATTTAATAACTTCCATCTCAGTGTCTGGTCACACCAGAAAGTGGCACCACTGAATCCATCAATCCATATCCAAAATAGGATAGTGCATTAAGGTTAATAAGATATCTTCCTCCTTTTAGGCCCCTGTGGTTCTCCATTTACTTTTTTCTGATTTGTAAATTACCCTCAGTATTTACAGATCATGTCACTGTACTCTATACGTCTGTTAAGCATTACCAAGTCCTCTGTGTGGTGGCAGAAAATGTATCTTATCTTATATTCATGCTAACAATTATATATCTACCAGTGTGTGCTTATTGTATCCTTCTCTGGCATTATACGGTCCACTAGGACATGCCAAAGTTTGTGTGTGTAAGAACATCTGGGAAATTGTTGTGTGTTTTGCCTCTCCCCATGGGAAGTTGAGCTTTCAAGGGCAATGTGTGAGGAAGCAGTCTCCCTGCTCTAAATGTTATGTTTATCCTCTGCTCGGGGCCAGATGTCTGATACTGCCCTAGGTAGTAGGCATCTGAACCAACAGAATCCTTTTTTTGCACTTCCTTGTTTCTTCCTTCCTTAAATGCCAAAAGACAACAGTTTGTTGTAATAAATATACTATTTTCATGATGTAATTTTCTTATCTTTCTGATTAAAGCTTGGCTCAGCATCTATCTGGTCTGTTTGTGAATCATTAAGTTAGGTTAGGTTACGCTATTTGTACCCGTAGGTAGATTTGTTTTCCAGTAAGAATATCACATCCATTCTGACACACATTATTACACAAAACTATTAAAAATATACTACAAACCTAATAAGCAATCAAGGACATGAAAAGCATGCTAGAAACTGATACAGGTACTCAAGGTTCCACCGCTCATGATATAAAAGCGATATAGAGAGAAAATTATAATTAAAGTTTGGAAACCGTTCACAACTATAACACATAGTATTGCGATAGGCAGTAAAACAGTAAAATTGTTTTGTATTTTATTATTTACTTGTAATATATATTATATATTATAAATATATATTATATATTATTGTTACTTGTAATAAACGTAATAAGCTAGCAGTAGAGTCCTTAGTTACATGATGGAAGCTGTATAACTTGTAAAACGTTAGTCATGGCTGCTATCACGTTAATTAATTCCCCGTAGTGCTATTTTGAGTAACGCTGCTGCTGTCGGCAGGGCTGTGTGGGATTATTGTCTGGAATAGGACACTTGAGAGAGAAAGGTACTTTTTATATTGGTCGCAAGATTCTTGTTGAGGATCTGATGTCTCCACGTCTGCTATTCAAAGCTGTACTGTAGGTAACATTACTAAGACAACTTGGCTACTGGACATTTGACAGCTGATATAAAATTGTCTTAAAGGACAACACAAAAACATTTAAATACTGTCTTCCTTCTTCCATTCTCTCCCTCGTATGTGACATAATAGTGCCATCAACATTAAAACACTGAGACATCTTTTAGAGGAGCATATCAAAAAGTTAGATTACTGTGGAAAAGTTCATTGTGAGCACCAGAACCAGAGAGATTAAAGGCTTCAGGAAGCTTTGCGGGTGTTAATTAGCATAATTAGAGTGCTCTTCTCCAGCTGACTTTTTTGTATAATTTCCAATACAGAAATGTATTTAGGCTATTCTAAATTTTTTATTTTCTTTATTTTCTTACTTTCATACTTCACACTACATATTTTGAGGTACTGGAGTTTTGATTTTGCAAGAGCTGTAAACTTTAATCATCAAGATGAAAACAAAAAGGGCTTGAGATGCTTCACTTTGGGTTATGAATCTAGAATATATCAAAGATTCACTTTCTGAATTAAATTACGTTAGAAAAGTAACTTCTCCTGACTCATCTGTATCATTTACTTATTTTTCATCACCTGAAGCATTTATTACACATTTTCCTCCCAGAGTCACACTGTGGATCAGATGTCCCACCTGGTGCCAGAGAGCTGCAGAGACCTGGGAATCCTCCTCATTGTGCTCTTAGCGTGGACTGATGTGAAAAGGCGTTCTCTCCTTCTGTTTACTTTGAGTTTTAAATATTGTCCATATTTGTGTTATAACACCATTTAAAAAAAGATGTGGTTTATGGTTCACATTGTAATAAATTCTCTATATATTAGCACTCCCTGTCTTTACTACTTACTGAAAAGCTAATCGTATACCTCAGATAAAACATGAAACATTAAGGCTGAACTCTTCAGTCTAGTATAAGTTGAAAAGTGAAAATACTCCCAACATGTTTCACATGAAATGTTGAAAAGTAATTATGCAGTGTATTTCTGTGTGTGCAGGAGTATTTTTACTTTCTACCTTATACTTGAAATAAATAATAACAATAAATAAGGAGCCATACACCCAGTAACAGAGCCTGAAGTTTCTGAAGAGTGCCTTGTATGCTGCTCTGATATAAGTCTAGTTTAAGCAATATCAATATCAATCAACAACCAAGTTCGACCAAGGTGCTTCACAGGTTAAAATACAACAAGACACTACTTATACAGTAAAAGTACAGCAATAAAAAATAATACAGTATATATACAGTAATACATTACACGATATATAGTGAAATTAAAATTGCCAGGAATAATAACAGACTTAACTCGAAGGAAATGCCAAATAAAATAGATGTGTTTTTAACAGTGATTTAAAACCTTCGAGACTTGAGGCAGTTCTGATATCGAATGGCAGGTTGTCTGCAGGTTAGGGGCAACTACACTAAAGGCTCGATAGCCTCTGGTTTTAAGTCTGCTTCTGGGTACATCCAGGAGGAGGAGATTGGTGGATCTCAGCACTCTAGCTGGAGTATGAACATGAAGAAGCTCTGTTAAGTACAATAGAGCCAATCCATTAAGGCATTTAAAGTTAAAAGTAAGATTTTAAAATCAATCCTGTAATGAACAGGAAGCCAGTGGAGGGAGCGCAACACAGGTGTAATGTGGTCTCTCTTCTTCTTTCCTGTCAGGAGGCAGGCAGCAGCATTTTGGACTCACTGCAGGCGCTGAATGACTTGTCTAAGCCAACATAAGGAGTTGCAATAGTCAAGGCGGGAAGTTATAAAGGCATCACCCTCTCTAAATCTTTAGGAGGGAGATAGTTGGCTATAGTTCTCAACTGGAAACACAGAATAATAGATAGATACATATATCCTTTATTAATCCTTTGCAGGAAATTACAGTGTCACAGTAGCTTCAAGACAGACCCAATACCACTCAGAGCATATCCATAAGTTAAATTAAAATACCACAATCTAAAAAAATTAGAGTAAATTAGAGTAAATTAGAGTTATTTTTGTGCATTATAGAGTCGTATAGCAGCTGGTATGAATGACTTCCTGTACCGCTCTGTCTTGCACATAAGTGCTGTTTATCACCTTCAGGTGGTGGATTGGGTGTGCAGGGTTGATCAATATTGATCTTAGTTTATTCAATGTTCTGGCCTCTTGCTGAACCGTCTCTAGTTCAGCCCCAGCCACCGAGCCGGCCTTCTTGATGAGCTTGTCCACTCTGTTTCTGTCTGCTGTGCGGACACCGTCTCCCCAACAAGCCACAGCAAAAAACAGAGCACTGGCCACCACTATTTGATAGACACTGCGGTGAGAGGGTTGACAGATATCAAACGACCTTATCCTCCTTAAAAAATAAAGTCAGCTTTGCCCCTTGCGATACCCCGCCTCCATATGGCTCTTCCAGTCCAGCTGGATATAGAATAATAGGCAGGGCTGCTAATGGGGTAGGAGGTGGAGAAAAGGAACTACAAGCAGGTGGTTTCATAGGTGTATTTAAGAGAGGGGTAGGAGGAGATGGAGTGGAAACAATGGTAGTTAGCAGACCAGGTGGAGGAGGCTGGAGTGTTGTAGGGCCGTCAAATCTGTTGAAGAATCTGTTCAAATCATCAGCCTGACTCTGTTCGTCATCAGGCAGCGTATCACCCTTCTGATTTATGCCTGTGATCTTCCGCATCCCAGCCTACACCTGCCTCACTCCATCTTGCTGCAGCTGTTGTTCTAATTTCAGCTCTAGCATGACTACATTGTTTTAATAAATTTATGAGAATTAATACCAAATTATGAATTTTAATATTCAGAAAATATTAATTCATAAATCTCTCGCGGGGCACCACCCGATATTCCGTTCGCCCAGGGTCTTGGGATTCCCTGATTATGGCTAATAATTAGACAATTATTCACTAGTGATCAGTTAGTTAACTCAATTATCTTAAATTAGTCAGTCAATCTCATATCGAAGGGGTAAATTCTCGTGGCAGGGACTTGGAGACAGGCAATACACACACAATTCCTTGATTACAGTGAAGTTTATTAACTAACTAAGGTGATATAAAAATGCGGTTAAAATATACATCCAAGAAATAAACAATGGCTAAACAATGAGAATGTGGGTTTCTATTGTAGGGAGGATTTGACTCATACGGGCAGCTAATGAACGCAAGCTATGAGTTTTAAGTTATCTATTAACAACTACTGGACATCACTGAACACAGAATGCAGGGTTTTGGTCTTACTGCTTGTCGCTTCTCCCAGCCGGGTTGCGTTCTCGGTTAGGACAGCTTAAAGTCGTCGGCCAGTCGCTTTCTCTGCCAGGGAATTGCTTTTGTCAGCTTACTGAAGAAACTCGCAGTAGGGGCTTTCCCAACCCTGGCTCGGGTCAGAGGTTTGGTCGTCCTTTGTTACTGCTGGGGGGGCACTTGGTAGGGTCCGACCTCAGTGGGGTTAGCTCGACGAATAAAGCTTAAAAAGAAAAGAACTTGGTCGTTCTTCAATTAAACTAGTGTAACTTAATGGACTGATAACTTTTAACAAAACAAAACCAAAGAAAATAAAACGCAAGCAAAGTTGCTGAAACGAGGGAAAGCTGAGGTTGCGGCACTTCGCGTATGTGGCTTGAAAACGAACAAGCCTCCATTGCGCCGGGTCGAATCTTAGGGCGTTGCCGCGAGAGGGGGCACGCTGGGCGCGTGCCGAAGCACAGTTGGAGAGCCAGGAACCACCCAGGACAAGAGAGAGCGACAGAGGGCAGTCCTTTGTTCCCCTGAGGGTGGGCTTGTGTTTTTCTTTAACTTTTAATATGTCTAATCAAAAGAAAAATCTATTAGCACGTATTGTAATCAAATATCTTCCCACAGTCAAACCTTCATTATCAAAAGGTTGTACCATTCTTAGTTTTAAGCTTTTGATAAAAATAAAACAATTGTTAGTAGTTAGACCTTAAAAGTTTAGGAATCACAGATGAGAGGAACTTAACTAGCTTTCTGGATATATTGGCTGTTACACGTTCTTAGAGAATATAAGCAAGCTACACGAATGGCATCAGATTATGGAAAAGATAAATACATTAAAAGGCATTTCAGACGATGGCATGTAATACTTATTTTGTCCACTTGGGGGAGCTCGGGTTACATGAGGATAGCTCTGATTAATCCTAAAACAATCTTCTTAAGAGCTGGGGAACTTAGTCATTTTTAACCTTAAATTTGAGCTGGAAAATTAATCAACTATAGGATGACATTTCTTTATCATCATTTCTAAAGGAAGTGTCAGAAAGTATTGTGAACAAAGAATACAATGAATAAATGCAGGTGGCCTTGCTGAAAATTAAAACACTGCAAAATTTACTTATTTAGACTCTTTTCAACAACAAATAACAACAGCAACAACATGGTAACATAAATGGAGTGGGGAGACCTACTTGAGTAACTAAAAGATTTAATTGAACAAGGTAAATGATTCTTGAGGAGACAGTACTCATGTTTACACAAAGGAGTTCAGGGCTGTCCTCCTGGCGTCCTGGAGTTTCTCAAATTTGCATCTGGCTGTGAAAAGGAGAATATCCTTTGATGTGAGGTAATTAAACAAAGAGGGATGTCGGGTGCCATGGTTACATGTGTGGGGGGCAGTTTAGGGTTTCCTTCCCTCTCTTAACAAGAGTTTTGATAGGCTGTTCAGGAGAACCCTAATCTCTGGTCAGTTTTCCTTTGTCATTGTCAAGCGAACCTTTCACCTTTTCCTTTCACCTTTCCTTTTCCTTCAGCCGTCTGTTGAGTTGATATCTCACCCCCTCCTTTTCTTTCTCCCAGGGAGAGAGAAAGAATTTGGAGTAGTCCAAATTTATTTGATATAAAATGCACAAATCCACACTGTTGGTACACTACACAGCCTATACGCCTCTTTTCCCTCCTTAATCTCCTGTTTCAGTACCCTTTGAAGTTCTTTGATTTTATTTGTGTCTCCTTTCCTGAAGGCCTTTCTCTTCTCATTTAGCAAAGCCTTCAAGCTGCTGGTAATCCATGGTTTGTTATTAGGGAAGCAACAAATTTGACGGACGGTATGATGTCATCATAGCAGAAATTGATGTAATGGGTAATGCATTCTGTAAGGCCATCAATATTATCCCCATACTCCTCACAGAACACATCCCAATCTGTAGTCTCAAAACAGCACTTCAGAGCTTCCTCTGCTTCAGGATACCAGCATTTAGATGTTCTGATGGTGACAGGAAGCCTCTTCACAGCTGGGGTATAGGAGGGAGAGAGGTGTAGCATGTCATGATCTGAGCACCCAAGAGGGGGCAGTGCAGTACATTTGTATGCATTTTTCACACTGGCATACGATGATCCAGCATTTATCACCCCTTTTTGTGCACTCACCAAACTGTTTAAAAGTGGGGAATGTCTTGGAAAGACTGACATGATTGAAATCTCCAGACATAAAAATGAACGTGTCTGGGTACTTGTCTTGAAGTCTTGTGATAGTGGAGTGCACCATGTCACAGGTGGCTTCCGCCTTGGCAGACGGACGGATGTAAACAACAAGGGCTACTACCACTACGGTGAACTCCCTAGGTAGGTAATATGGTCTTAAGCTAACCGCTAAAAGTTCAGTGTGTTTGTTGCATATCTGTTCTTTGATAGTAGCGTGCATAGGGTTACACCACTTGTTGTTGACACGCAGTATAAGCTCCCCTCCTTTCTGC
The DNA here is from genome assembly GCF_014851395.1 of Micropterus salmoides. NCBI lineage: Eukaryota > Metazoa > Chordata > Actinopteri > Centrarchiformes > Centrarchidae > Micropterus > Micropterus salmoides. Next base: position 62,037,076 of record NW_024040040.1, on the reverse strand, counting down.
TTACCGCTTGCTGTGATGTCCCTGTCAGCTCGTATCGTCCTGAAACCAGTGAAACTTATCAAAGAGTCGGGCATGTTGTTTGTCAATCATGTCTCTGTCAGGCATACAATACTGCTCTCCCGGTACACTTTCTGAGTCCTAACAAGGGTTTCTAGTTCCTCTAATTTGTTCGTTAAGCAGTGAACATTTCCCATGGTTATACATGGTAGAGCTGGTTTAATAGACTCTCTCCATGATTTTGCTGCGTTCCTCTTGTTTCTCTTCACCCCGGCTCGCGTTCGCCGATGCCTCCTCAGTATGTCATGTCGAGTCCCGAATATTGAGCCATGTACCAGGTTCAACAGTTCCTGGCGATTATATGTTAAGGCAGTTTTCTCCGTCTGTCTTGCGGATATCAGGCACATATTGATAATACACACTATCCGTTGTAGCTTAACTAAAGTACTAAATACTAAAAACACAAACACACTACACACCGCTGCATGCAACAGGCTTCTGCCTCACCGGCGCCATCATCAGACAGTCAAACGTGCACACATCTAAACCATCCTGTGGGTAAGTGCTGAAACAAAAACTGATCTGCACTGCTGACCTGATCTGAGTAATTATAAATCCTACAAGGTGGTATATATTGTGACCTTGCAAACTCTGAGGTCTCAGAACTGATAGAATGCACATGTAGTAAATAGGTGAATCTATACAATGTAAACCACACAAGACCTTCAGAGGTCACAATAAATTACACCACCTGCAGGGCTTCAAACTATTCAGTGTACAGGTAATTATTTGTTTTCAAATGGAACATTTAGTGAAGCTGAACCACTATTGTGGACGTTCTGACGTACGTGCTGAAGTACTGCAGTAAGCGTGTTGACTCATTTCCGTTTCCGGAGCTTGTGTGTTGGTAGCGTGATTTGATGCTGTCGCTAAATACCAGTTAAATTTGTTAGATTTGTCATTACAGCGGCAAACTGTCTGCTAAACACTTATTCTTACAGTAATTCTGCCTAAGCACTCACCATTCTTTTCATCTTTTAGTGACTACAGTTTAATCTCATAGTTGTTTTCAAAAGTTTTGGTAGCTAATGCTACCATACTTTACACCTTGGTAGATCAGTCTTTAGCTACTTTAGCTAGCCAGTCCCTGGTAGTTGGTGCGGAAGTTAGCCTGACATCTAGCCTGTGGTAGCCGTCCCCCGGCATCCCCTGAGCAGCCAGGAAGGGATGGCTGGGTGACTGAAGGAGGAATAGTCGTAAGCATTCAAAGCCCACGGGTCACCACCAACCTGTTAACGTCTCAGATTTTCCCACTCAGCGACACACCCACTGAGAAACTAACTCTGATCATTGGCAGCTCCATTTTGAGAAACATGAAGTCTCATTTCTAGAAAGCTGCCCAAGTTTATTAGTGGACCAAATCCATGACAACCCAGAGTTGAGACCAGGAGGCCTCTGCCCTTCCATTCCATTACTTACCCAAAACCCTACGCAGAGTCACAGTCTAACACACTTCTCTGCTCCTCCATTTCAGGAGTTACCTAGTGAAAATCTTATAGTGACGGTGTCTGTCCCCCGACCACTGAAATTATTTAAATCAAAGGTAAACAGAAGAGGAGCTGTGAATATAAACCTTATTAAAAGTAATACCACAAGAGCAATAGTAATCTCTCTCTTCTAAAGGTGTACTAGTAAATGAACTAATATCACATTATAATATTGATTTATTTTGTCTTACTGAAACCTGGCTGGGTGATGTAGAATATGTTAGCCTAAATGAATCCACCCCTCCCAGTCATATTAATACTCACATTCCTCGCGGCAAATATCGCGGAAAAGAGAGAAATTGGCGTTCCACCAAACTGGAAAATTCTCGTTTAATTTGGCAAGATAGTCTTAAAACTTATAGGAAGGCCCTCCATAATACCAGAGCAGCGTACTACTCGTCTTTAATAGAGGAAAAAAGGAACAACCCCAGGATACTTTTCAGCACTGTAGCCAGGCTGACAGAGTCACAGCTCTATTGAGCCAAGTATTCCCATAGCTCTCAGTAGTTACGACTTCATGAGCTTTTTTAATGATAAAATTCTAACTATTAGAGACAAAATTCACCAAGACCTGCCCTCAACTGGCACCAACTTATCTCCAAACTCAGGAACCTTAGAAACAGCTGTAAAAACAGATATATGTTTAGACTGCTTTGCTTCCCTCAGTCTCTGCCATCTAACTTCAATAATTTCTTCATCTAAACCATCAACCTGCCTCTTAGACCCCATTCCGACTAGGCTGCTTGAAGATGTTTTACCCTTAGTCAGCACTTCTCTACTAGATATGCTCAATGTATCTTTATCAACTTTAAAGAGGTGGTATTATGCTCATTTTCAGGTTCAATACTGCACATTGCTGCAGCTCCTCTTTTCACCCTGTGTGTTGTACGCTCCGCTCTTCAGCTACAGAGTGATGCATCTTGCTTGTACAAAATCTTTGTTGGGAGTTGCACATGCGCAGTTCCCAGGTAAGGACTACTAGCCAATCAGAAGCAGAGAAGGGCGGGTCGTAAGAAACAAGGTAGTGTGATCCAAATAAAAGCCGCCTCAGACTGCGACCGTAACCTAGCAGATGGTATAAGTTACTCACAAGTCCACAAACACACAACATCATTGTTCCACGTCTTACCATAAACCACAACTAAAATCACCATATTTAAACTCAATTTTACAGAAAACATTTTTACATAAACGTTTGCTCAGTAGCTTTCACATCGGGTGTAACGTTAGCATTATAGTTAGAACTTTAGCTGCGTTTACAACAACTCTGCACTTTAACAGTCTGTGAAGTTACATCGACGGGTTTATTTTAAATATAATTCACAACCAATAAAGCATATTGATTTGTTGATTTGTTACTTGTTTTTGAGGTTTTTTTTACAGGATTGTGAATTTGCAGGCCCAAACAGAGTCAGAGTTGCATCGTCTTTTATGACTAAACGGTGAACTGTTGCCGGTGTTCTGATGATCTATGCTGCCTTGCCGAAAAATGCTACCATAGCGCAAATCGATAGACTTGAATACTCGGCCCTGCTCCGTTTTCCACAGTACCCAGAGATAGGACATAGCTTGTCGTCATAGCGACGCCATACACAACTGCCGCGACGTAATGTTCAATGCGACACACACACCAGCGATCCACACAGCTTTCTCTTTTTCAAGTTATAACGTTTCAACATTCCTCAGAATGGAAAGATAGATAAGGGGTTACTTGTGGTTCCAAGAGTCTCCAAAAGTAGAATGGGAGCCAGAGCGTTCAGTTATCAAGCTCCTCTCCTGTGGAACCAGGTTCCAGTTTGGGTTCAGGAGGCAGAGACCATCTTTACATTTGAGCTCCTCTCTCCTCTTCCTTCTCTCCCTCTGTATGCAACCTCACCCCATTAATGCCTTTTACTAACTCGACTTCTCCCCTTTCCTGTAGTCTTGTGCTTTCTCGTCCCTCTCCTCTGAATTTCTTATCCTCTGCTGCTATCTAGTGGCCGTTTTTATGTACTGTTTTACCAAATTAACCCTTCCACTAATGTCACAATTTCCACTTTTTAGCTGTTATGCATAATTATTGTTACAATTTATCCTTCTTTATATTTTTGACATTACTGGACTAGAAATTCACCAATGTTTCAACTTCAGTCTCACCGTATTTTTTAAAAGTTATACAGGCATCATTTGACACCATTAAAACTTAAACACTTACAATTGTATTTTTAAAAAAAAGAATTAATAAGGAATACATACTTGATAAATGCATAACATGATTCAATGAGGAATAACATGATTTAACAATACCCACCATGAGGGTGCTGTGTCTCATACAAAGTTTAGTTTCGGCAGTGCAAAGCTTGGTTTCATGCAGTACCTGGCCGTACCTTGCAGTACCAGGCGCCATTAATCACTATGTGTCATGATCTCATTCCTGGCCTCAGTTTGCCAGGATCTCAAGCCTGGCGTACGTGACTTACAGCAGGTGCCTTACTACCATTGTGTATGTTACGGTTGGCTAGGTTTTGCCTGTGCTGCCTGAGCAGCTGCTCTGCTCATGTTGGCACATTGAAAAGGCATGGGTTCATAAACACACAGAGTATAAGAATAAAAGATGAGTTGGTACACACTTAAACATTTAGTAGTCAAATTTTACATGTTAAATTTTACATTGAAAGAATAACAACAGTGATCAACACCTTTACCCTGTGAGACCACAGTCATTCTCCCAATGGCTACACTACAAACACTTCTGAGTAATTCTTCTGAGTAATACAACACTACTATTGCAAACCAACAAAGTGTACAAACATGTCAATTTATGTCAACCAATTATGTCAACTTAAGAAAGGAAACAACAAGGAATTATTCAACACAACCATTCTTTTTTTCAGATCCATAGAGAGTTCTTTGCCATGAGGTGCCATGTTGAACTTCCCGCGACCAGTATGAGGGAGTGTGAGAACAATAACACCTATCTATATCAGGAAAGTCACATGGTTGTTCAGTTTCACGGTTGTGGGTTTGATTTCCAGTTTCCTTCCACCCATTGCATTCTCTGCTATCACTGGGCTGTCCCTGTATTGAAATCAATGGAAATACCACAAAAGAAGTCAGTGGTAGTGTAATTGCAAATGTGGGAGTTCTGCTATCTTTCTCTTTTTCCTTTTTAGAGATTTTAATATGCAGAGGCTTGAGGACCTACTACAGGATTCAGAGAGTATTGATGGGCAAGATTTTGGTCAGCCCCCACCATTGTCTAACTGGTATCAGACAGAAGGAGGTCCAACAATGTTGGCAAAAGGAAAAGCCGCAGAACCTTGATAACTTGTTATCAGCTGAGAACATCATCCAGATGACATCAATCACTGTAATCACTGTCATGAGAGAGAAGCTGTCATCCGTTGTGGGGAATGTTTGCCCTCAGAGTGGTTTTGTGCAGATTGTGATCACTTGGTACATGAACACCACACTCTGCACAGTAGGCAAACCACCATTTTTAGATTTTATAAATACATCCCTCCAACAGAGTCTGTGAAACTACACGATGACAAGTACATCATCTGTGCACAAGGTTTGTCTGTTTTTTCAATTTATTGCCCCCATCCCTAGCAGACAACATTGTTATCTTCCTATTGCTCATTAAAATCTGTCCAAGTACTTGCTCACATGCAATACGTTCTTAAATTTCATCCAGATTGTTCTTTGCTCTTGTAGATTGTTTGTTGCCAACAGCATTTCCACGAATGATATGTTCCTGTGAATCTGCTGATTTTGCAATCTCTGTTGGTAGATCCATCATACTGGTTTGCATAAATGGTAGGATTGTGTAAAAAATAAATATCGTTTATCCAATACATTACTGTAGTTTCTTGTTATCTATATGTATTTCATGTCTCCTCAGGCCGTTATGATCTGCTAACTTTGCAGTAAGTAGGGCCGGGGCAATTCATCAACGTAATCGATTACGTCGATTATGTAAATACGTCAACGCGCATTACATGCGTCGATGCATTGCTGCTTCCGGTGTGGGATTATCCCGGACAAGCTCCAGCTACAAGACCGCGCCTTCGACCGTCTAAAGTTTGGAGTATTTCAGACAGACACTCAACAACGTGCTGCTCCGTGAGCTCTCTGAACTGGAAACAGCTAGCTTCACTGACCACGAATAGTAAAGCAGCATGAACACTTGAAGCAGCACGAACACTTTACCCCTAATTACAGACACTCTCTTAGATTAATCGACTAATCGAGAAAATAATCGTCAATAATAATTCAATTCAATAATCGATTTGAAAAATAATCAACATGTATAGCCCTAGCAGTAAGTTCCACCAAGATCTGTTCCATTACTTTGAGGCCATGAAAACAGCAGCTCCAGCAATGTCAGTGAAAGCCTTCACAGCAATGTTGGACCAGAGAACAAAGCAATTTGTAAGAGGGAGTAAAATGGGAAGCTGAAAAACAAATGCATTTATTATTATTATTTATTATTATTATTATAATATAATAAGTTGCAGTATGGCCAAAATGGTGATCGAGGGTGTCCAAGCAGGGTGTAAATTTTAGTTCAGGGTCCATAAGTGGTAATAGGTCTTACATATTCAAGTTTATACACAGAAGACCATAGTAGACAGAATTGTTTTTGCATCCTTCATTGAATGTCATTGAAAACTGTACTAAAATGTGTTTATTTCAGACTGGTAAAGTGAATGCAGATTCTTTTCAGAGGAGCTTTCTGCAATGCATCTACTGCAACTCTGAAGAGAACCAACTTCTTGGAAAGGAGCAGTTTGTCTGTCCAGCCTGTAGCCCTGAAATGGTGGCTGTTTCAGTGGATGGCAATAGAAAACTCAGGTTCCAGAAAACAAACCAGTGAATTTTGTGTGCACGTTAAAAACAGCCAATGTAATTAATAAATATAAATAATATACAATATATAAAAATAATGATTTGAAAGTGCTTTATAAATGCAATCAATATTATTGTTGTTGTTGTTGTTGTTGATGTTATGTTGACGGAGTGTTTTTAGCTCAAGAATCTGAAGTCTTCAGTTTTGTTGAGGAAGTCTGTCAAGAGTGTAAGTTTCAATCAGGTATCTCTGGATTCTTTTAGAACTAATTGGCGTTAAAGTTGGAAACACTGTTGCCTTCTTAGTTGTTTGGATGAGGGAATCTTGATTAGGTGTTGCAACTCAATGGCAATGTGCTGAGGTTAGCGATACAGCTAGATTGTAATCCAGAGGGCAAAATACATCCATACTATTGGCTGCCTCACAATTGTCTGACAAAGTTAGACTATTGCAGTTAACCTCCTGTGTACTAAATGGCAAATAATTTAAACAGTTTTGAAATTCTCTAAAGCAGAAGAGATAGAAGATGGGTCAGGCAATCAAAGACATATCTTGACTGTAATTGTTGGTGCGTTTGAGTGTACAGCACTGCTATCTAGTGTCTTTATTAACTACCAACATGTTCAAACAATGTATTTTGGTAGACAGCAGGAAAAGCGATGTGTGGGGAATCCCACTGGACAGCAGCAAGAGAGACATCTAAGCAGACCAACAAGTTGGATGAAGAAGGTGTAGAAATTGCTGTTTGCAGGCACGGATTCCTTCTCAGAGGTTGGAATTGGTGTTGATAAGTCACAAAAAACACTGTTTAAAAATGTTCTTCAGTGTGCAATGTGCTCCTAACTTTCTTTTTTCTAAAAGGTCTGAATATGTATAGAGGAGAAATCTTTGCATATCCGATGTTTCACTAGCAAGGACCACGCCACAACAGTGTGTGATTTAGAGGTACATGCAAATATGGAATACGTGGATTATGGAGGATGGATTAATGCATGTAGAGGGGAAGGGTGATGGTAGGTAGGTAAGGTAGGTAAGAAGGATGTAGGTAAGAAGGATGTCGTCTGATAGGCTGGTCTGAGAGGGTGTACAGGAGACCGGGCATGGAGACTCAGTGTGGGGGTTCCGTCTCGGAAGTGTTTTCGCCCAAGCTTATTTCAAGCCCCCAAAAGAGTTGGATTAAGATCATGTTAGAGTTCCTCTGGCCTGGGTTATAGCGGAGGAACGGACTTGGACTGAAGAACGTTTGTGCTGAAACTGCAGTTGGACGTGAGGTCCTGAGAGGAGAATGAATGATGAAAGATGACGTGATGCTTTGAAGCGAATTCGGCAGTTAGGTATGTTGGGAGCTTTGTGCTTTGGCAATGTTGTTTTTATACGTTCGTGCCAATAGCTGACTGAATTGAATTAAATGAGCTTGGGCAGATGCTGTAGAGGATGGCTTCTTGTTGCGCGTCAGAGGGTTCCTTAGCTGCGCAGCTGGTAGATTGATATGGCTGAAACAGTGCGACTGTTATGGGATGAATATATGGTTCTGTGGCCGAGTGTCTGAATTGAGTAAGAGATGAAACGATGGTTTGCTAATGGTGTTGTGGTGGCAGGAGATGAGCTGCCCTGAGGATGAACCGATGTATAGCGATATTCGTGAGTCTGCGAAGGGGGATTGAGGTTCTGACAGAGGAACGGGATCGACCTTGTGGAATCTCTACGACTGTAGGGTTATCTGGGTGGATGAGTGTGGACTCACTAGACCCTTAAAACCCCCAAAGATGGTGGCTGAGGTAAGTTTGTGAGTGCAGACGAAGGAAGGCTGGACTTGGTCTAGAAGTCTAACTCTGATGAGATAGTGGCATGGGTGAGGAGTCTCTGGAAGGACTGCGACACTTAAATGATTATACAGAGGTGTAGTGCTGGTCAGTCTGCTGGTGTGATTGAATAGTGCTGCTACGCAGAAAGAGCAGACGTACAGGGCCTGCAGTGCGAAGTGCGGCCCCGGTGTTTGAATTAATGCAGACCATCGTGCCCGCCTGATGGAAACTGGCCTGCCCCTTAGCGTGGGGACATTGACAGAAGGACGTGAGTCTGCGGGCTTAGGGATGATGTGAGATGGGGGCATGGCGGGTGAGAAACAGTGAACGCTGGGGTGTTTTGTGAGGATAAAAAGGAGGCGTGAGTGGGGTAGCCTAGTGGAGCGCTGACTATGCATGCTGAGGCTGTGTGAGGGGCTCTGATGACCTGCAAGAGAGGGATGTACGAGATGAATAGATGCGATCGTGGAATTAAGAGTTGAGAGCGTTCTAGTATACCCGGGTTAAATCGCTGGGTATGGCCTGCTGCTTGATTAGCAAAATGTACGTGGTAGCTCTAACTTCTCTTTGTTCTTCTCTAAGATTGTTGTGAATAAGCGCTATGCCTGGGATAACCAGCGGCCGACGACCTGAATGGTTTGATCAGAGATGCCAAGTCTGGCCACTATGGTGCTGTGTCAAAGCGGCAGGATGGCAGGATAATGTTCAGGGAATATGCCTAAAATGCAGATGATTCTGTTTCATGTTTAGGGAACCGAATCGAGTGACTGTTTCCTGTTTCTGTAAGAAAAGTAGGTGTTGTGGGGATGCCTTTTGGTGTGCCTGGAGCCGATGCATTTGATTCGTGGCTCGTAGGAGCTGATTTGAGGTGGAAGATGTAGGCTAGGTGGGGAAGGAGACTCCCGGCTGATCTGTCTGAATATATGGAGAGATAGAGTTAATTGTTGGGGACATGTATCCTTACAAAGGATGCGAGCTGAGAAGGTCTTAAGTGAATGGTAATTGTCTGGCTGTGAAGCGGGTTCCTGTTTCCGCGAGCCTTGACTAACATGAGACATGGGAATTTTTTTTTAATTAAATACTTATTATTGGTATTATTATTATCATCATCAATATTATTGGTATATTATTAATTTATTTGATGGACATGAGAGAGACACACAGAGGGAGCAGGCACATGGGGAAATACAACCTGATCCCCACCAGGGGGAGCTGGAGATGGGGCTGAGGTCGTCGAGGCCATGTGATGTCATTCGTGACGCCGCTGGCCGTGGCTGACACAGGGCTTGGTGTTTGTTTGTTGCAGTTGAAGTGAATGCCTTTCCCTCTGAGGAATCGTTGGAGGCGGGCGATGGTCCAGTCTCTAATGTCATGCTCCGTTGGAGGAAGAGACGGGCGGGAGGAAGAGGAAGAGAGGTGTTGATGCCGACTCCCGCGATGTCTTCGATTTCCTGGACTCGCTGACTGAGGGGAAGAGGCCTCAGAGCTGCAGGGAGTCGGGGAATCTCGTTGGAGAACTGGAGATCCTGGCGAGCGAGGCCCTCGGATTGCGGGCTGGTCCCCTGAGACACTTGATTGATGTCTGTCTGGAACTTTCGAATGAATCGTTGTCTGAATCAGGTGAGTTGTTCATTTGGATCTCTGGATCCATGATTGTGATCGTGCTGTTGAAGGTGGATTGTTGTCTGTCTTGCATGGAGCGATCTGAAACAGCGAGCTGTTGAGCGTGTGCTGTTGAAGGTGGATCGTTGTCTGTCTTGCATCGAGCGATCTGAAACAGCGAGCTGTTGAGCGTGTGCTATTGAAGGTGGATCGTTGTCTGTCTTGCATCAAGCAATCTGAAACAGTGTGCTGTTGAGCGTGTGCTGTTGAAGGTGGATCGTTGTCTGTCTTGCATCAAGCAATCTGAAACAGTGTGCTGTTGAGCGTGTGCTGTTGAAGGTGGATCGTTGTCTGTCTTGCATCAAGCGATCTGAAACAGTGTGCTGTTGAGCGCGTGCGGGTTGAGCGTGGACTGTTGTCTGTCTTGCGTCGAGCAATCAGCTCCCGAACCGAAGTTAACAAGTTAACTTCATTTCTCCAAAAAGAGTTCCAGGGTGCTACATTTTTGTATTTATTATTATTTATTCCTTACTTGGTTTGTCAAACATGCTGTCTTATGTTTTGCACATGCTGTACTTCAGAACAAAACTACAGGGGATGAGGAAAAGAAGGTCAAACGCAACAACATTGTGATTCCATATGTGTCTGGAGTATCAGAGAAACTCAGGAGGATTTTCAACAAACACAACATCCCTGTGTTTTTTAAACCCAAGAACACACTAAGACAGATGCTGGTCCACCCCAAAGACCGCACCCCCAAACACAAGAAAAGCAATCTAGTGTATGCGGTCCAATGCAGTGAGGAATGCACAGACCTGTATATTGGGGAGACTAAACAACCACTACACAAACGCATGGCTCAACACAGAAGGGCCAACTCCTCAGGTCAAGACTCTGCAGTCTACTTACATCTGAAGGACAGAGGACACTCGTTTGAGGACCACCAGGTGCACATTTTAGACAGAGAAGATGGATGGTTTGAAAGAGGTGTCAAGGAAGCCATCTACACCAAGGTTGAGAAGCCGTCATTGAACAGGGGAGGGGGTCTACGCCACCACTTATCCCCCACTTACAATGCTGTCCTTTCATCACTTCCCAGGAAACTCAACAAATGTAACCTATTGGCCTCAGGTGAAGATACCAACGATGGTCGTTCAGTCTTGGCCACAGTTGGTCCTAACGACCGTAACGACTGTCGTCACAGCAACCAGGAACACTAACGAACCAGCGGTATGTACGATCCTGGCAAACGACCCCACTGAGGTTAAATAGCTGAGTTTCCCTGCCAGTCAGTCAGAACTGAAGAAATCCTTTGGATGAGGGACGAAACGTCTTCCAGTATTTTCAACCAAGTCCAGTTGCCCTTGACTTTAACCTTCGTTGGATTCTATTTTAACCCACGCAGCTTTTCTAGCATTTACTGGTACTGGTTTAGCGGCCCAGGAAACTCCGACCAATTGCATGTGCGCCAATCGTCTCATGTGATGCTGCTCAGCCAATCAAATCTGTGCATTGCGAGTCGAGTCCACGAGATTCAGCAGAGACTCTGGCAGCACAGGGAAGAGGAGACCAAAGAGAAGAGATTTCTCCTGGGTTTTAATCAAGAATGTACAGATTCTTAAATATGCAGTCCTCACACGGGCAGTTTAAAGCTAAATTATCTCAGATCTCCAATCCTAGCTGGCAGGACAAACTAGAGCTCACGTTTCTCACTGAACAAGAGAAAGTAGGAAAGTGGTAGCTCTACAAGAGAACAGAAGAAGAGGAGGCATAACAGCTGTTCGTTTGTTATGATGCGTTGAGTGTCTATTATAAAATTGGTTAAGACTGAACTTCACTTCAAGCTGCACTTTTTATTTAATTTTCCTGAAATTAAGCACTTAATTTTAGTTTGCTTAAATTTAGAATTTATTATTAGAGTAGTAATTAATTATTATCCCTCCAGTTTGATGTGAAAACTGATTTGACCGTCCGTTGTTGACTACAACCTTTGTTGATACTATGTTATGGTGCTGAATGACAATACAAGTTAGTCTTTATGATGTTCCGGACCTTTGCTTCGGGAAATTTTCTCTAACGGGACCTCTTTGAATTTTAATTGAATACCCTTGCTCTATACTCTTTTATGTTACTGGATTTGTAATATTCGTTGTTGTTATGTGTGGAACTGATCGTGTCTGTAAATACTTGCTGATACCTGTATGAATGTGTATGCAAATAAAATGCAAATTTTACTTTTGCTCATCACACATCAAATAATTATTTGTTAGGAGTGGAGAGAGGTAGGGGCTTTCCAGTTCAACCTGAACCAATATTGTGGAATAATAGCACAGAAATAATGGCACAGTCACACCAAGTCTATACACAATTTACATACTGTGCACAGACATTGGCAGTGTAACATACTTCAATACTGACTATGTGGAATTGGAATTTTAGAGAACTGGCAGAAGAGATGTAGTCCCAAATGGCAATAGTAAGTTGAAATTTATATAAACTACATAGTTAACATGTTAAAACGAGGAGAGCAATGGTTGGATCAGATCACTTTGCACTGCATACAAACAATAATCAGTCATGCAATATAGGCTACCCTTTAGCAGCAACCCAAGTTGGAATATTATGTTAAGAAGCACTGGTCTGAGGACATGCAAATTAGATGTCATGACCATATCCATCTGTTACAGTTATCAAGTCTTCACTCCATGGTAAGGATAAGTCACAAATCAGATGCGGAGACTGTCACCTACAAGTTCATAACAGTGGCTTCTTAAGATATATGTAGGAAACTTAATGTATAAACAAGTGGGTATTGAGGCTACAATATTTATAACCCTGACCATGTAGGATCATTCTGGAGTTTCAGGGAGGGGGTAAAGCCCTTCAACGACTGCAATAGCCCACCTATTTCATCAATCCATATGTATAATAGAAGGTCTAAACCAGCCCAAATCCAAAAGTTTGACTGGAATAGGAAAAACATCAGTATCTTGGAGATTTTCCCACACTAAATAAGAAAAAATATAAGGTCTTGATCTTATCCAGGCTGGAGTCTCAAAGGGGTCTCAGAATCTATGCCTGCAAGAAGCCGTAGCCAGACATACGCAAAAAATGAAACTTTGTCGTAGGACAAAAGTAAGGATATTTTTGGAAAGGCCTTGACCTGGAGATTAACATATGTCAATATGCGGAACATAGGTGGCTCCTACATTGCAATATTATCCCTTCAACCCTGACCCTGGACCACCAAGAGACTAGAAACATGGGGTCAACTTCTATAGAAAGCTTTGAGCTGTACATGTATGTGAGTGGGGCTACTGAAGGCAGGTTCCAGAGTTGGGTTGAAATATAATAATTTCTGGAATTATCCTGTTCCCCATTAAGATGGATAAAATCTGACTAAAGATTGTTTTTTTCCACCCTCAAGTACCTCTGTAACATTTTCAATTCAATGTTTACAATGTCCACAACAAATCTAACTACAACAAATCAACAGAACAACAAAAACCACAATAGGACTTTTATTTTGAAGTGCTTATAGAAGGTGCCAAACAGTATAAACTGTAGTTTCCTGGGTGGAAGATTGTGAAAGGCAAACTGCACAACGTTATTTTTATTATATTTATTAATGTCAAACAAAGACCCAATACAATCTGCACCAAAATATTGGTGTTATAACAGAATACAATAAAAGGAATTACAAAAATATGCTTTTGTTGGCGCTATTTTACAGCGATTTCATCAGGGGTATGTTGAATGACGTAGCGGAAGTGATGGAAGTGAAACTCCCGGGTGGAATCCCCTTCGGGTTCAGAAAGTAAAGGTCCTGCAAGGATTTCCCTCCAGCTAATTCCATTTAGGCGGGTGAGTTTGATTAAGCACAATTGTGCCAAGTCTTTTTACTTTCTGAACATGTAGGCTACTTACTATCTCTGTAGTGTATTTAATTATGCTTATTGTAAAGTAGAGGTAGTAATAGGCTATCTGCCATCTCATTTTGTTAACTGGGAAGAGAACTTAGGCCTACGTTTCTGCTGCCACACCAGCAGCTTTTCACCCAAGATATCACCTTTAAACTCATATTCCTCCCCAACAAACTTAATTTCACTTAACAACCTGTTGTAATGTGACAAATTAACCTACCTTCTACCTACAGTAGGCTACAGTTGTTATAAAGTGCTATATTTGAGGCAGTTTATTGAGATATTGAAATAACTTGTTATATAAAGGTTGAGAAAATTTTATTTATCTAGCAGATGAAATCTAGAATTTTTTTTTATTTGGAATTCAAATGGATCTACAACCATAGGCTACTGCTCAATTTTCACTAAATACACAATATTGCTAGTTGGTAACACACTAGTGTACGTGACTTAGACTTAAATAACAGTACGTTTCAGTAAGCAATCAGTTGCATCCAGCTTTGACAGGTGTCTCCATTGTAGTTGTTTAGGGATAATAATGTCAATGACGCGGCACAAAGGCCACACCTACAGTTTGCGTTACCAGCGGGAAACCCTATTGCACTTTGTGGTAGTGGGTAATTAACAACGTCAGTAATTAAATAAAATAGTAACAAACTTTTCATGTGTTACTGTATCTGTTGTCATCCATGATTTACCTTATGGAATGATAAATCCTCCTTGATGAAAATAACGAACACTTAAGTACTATCAGTGACCAAGATGGTGTATGCATCCTTGAATTTATCACAGCCTCAACACATCACGTCTACATTATCCATAAAGGTAACTTTACTTTTTCTTTTCCATGACTCACTTATAACATCATCATACTGTGACCCACTGTATTGAAAAGTACAAAGAATTCAATGCAAACACCCAGCCCTATTAAGCAAATGATGAAACAGAAATTCATAGATAAATATTTTATTTACAATATATGTATACTCAGTTTAGAACAACAGAACTGTATAGTTCTCCACATCCAGTTTAAAAGGGCACAACATTGTCCTTTCTTTTTGCATCACCGTATCAGATAACCTTCGTTTAGGACATAGTCATTTCGATGTTCTCCTGTGGTTCCCAAGATCGGGGCCAGGTCTTTTGGCAAAAAAAAATTGCAAAACAAAAAACAGTTTTGTTAGTGGAACCAGGTTCCAGTTTGGGTTCAGGAGGCAGACACCATCTCCACATTTAAGAGTAGGCTTAAGACTTTCCTCTTTGATAAAGCTTATAGTTAGGGCTGGCTCAGGTAGTCCTGAACCATCCCTTAGTTATGCTGCTATAGGCCTAGACTGCCGGGGGATTTCCCATGATGCACTGAGCTCCTCTCTCCTCTACTTTCTCTCCCTCTGTATGCAACCTTATCCCATTATTGCATGTTACTAACACAACTTCTCCCCTTTCTGGTAGTCTTGTGCTTTCTCGTCCCTCTCCTCTCTCCTCCTATCACTTCCTGCAGGTTTTCTGGCTCTGGAGCTGTGGAGTCTGGATCTGTGGCTGCGGGTCGCCTGCTGCCCCCGTGTTCCTGCTCGACACCCTCTACTGCAACGACTATTGTTGCTAGTCTTATTGTTATTATAATCATTAACATTACGATGGTTACCATTAACACTATTATAAATATCTGTACCATTTTTCATTTAGTTTATAGCAACATTACCTTTGCTGTCTGTACCTCTGTGTGTATATTGTGTAGGCTGCCTCCCTCCCCTCTCTCTCTCCTTACATCCCTCTCTCTCTCTCTCTCTCTTTCACTCTCTTTTTCTCTCTCTTTCTCTCTCTCTCTCTCTCTCACCCCAACCGGTCGAGGCAGATGGCCGCCCACCCTGAGCCATGGTTCTGCTCGAGGTTTCTGCCTCTTAAAAGGAAGTTTTTCCTTGCCTCTGTCGCCTAGTGCTGCTCTTGGTGGGAACTGTTGGGCTTCTGTAAATATCATCACAGAGTACGGTCTAGACCTGCTCTTTTATGAAAAGCGCTGTGAGATAACTGTTGTTGTGATTTGGCGCTATATAAATAAAATTGAATTGAATTGAATTGAAAGTTAGTGTTTTTATTTCTGAAATATGTTTTTTTTTTTTTTTTTACAAGCTTACTCATCTCTAGACTTCGACCTTCACTCTCAGACTCCGTGGCAGAGTCACTCATCCATGCCTTCATCACCTCCCGTTTGGGTTACTGCAATCGTGTCCTGTATGGGGTACCCAGCAAGGTTCTGGACAGGCTACAATATGTAGAACTCAGCTGCCAGGCTTTCCGCATCACCTACAAAATCCTACTCCTCACCTATAAATCTCTCCATGCCACTGAGCTTCTACAATATTCCCTGACAGAATGGGGTAGAGAGAGTATAAAGCTGAATAGAAATAAATAATTCTACAGTAAGACTTTGATATCAATTAAGATTTATTTATTACATTGCTTCATGTTTACTGAATTGTGAACCTCATATTGTTTATCTAATTGTACTGTGAGAAAAGCAGAGCATCCCATTCCTACTGAATAGAAAATTGGGAGGACTATAACTTCTTACCCTCAAACAAATCAAAATTTTGCATATGAATTATGGCTTTGCTTAGTAAAACCCTACTAAACAGCAGTACATGTAATTTACTGAATAATGCCTGAATAATGACTTGTATATCAAGTGAATGCAATTAACTGAACAGATAAATATGTAGCCGAGTCAATACACTGGTATGTTTTAATAAAGTTAAAGGCAGGGTCCAAAAATTCAGTCTCAGGTCCAATATGTAACATGCATTGTTGAGGAAGTTACTTCCAAAATATAATACATTATAGATTACTAGTTACTACTAAGAGTAATTATTTCTATTACAATATTACTGTCTCTGAATTGTAATGCTTTACACTATGGTGTACGAGCTCCCTCGTAGTTTGTCTTTTGTATGATGAACTTAATGTCTCCACTCTAAACCCCAGTTTATTGTCACTGTATTGCTGGGCCAACACATACTGGGAAGGTTAATGCCAATTAAGCTCAATTCAATTGAACTTAATGAATGAAATGGGAGTTGGCGGTTAGACAGTACAGTAGGCTATTGTAGATTATCTACCTTGGTGCATCGTCGATTGGCACAATTGATCTTTTCCAGACAATGGGTGCACTTTCGAAGAGTTGATCCACCTGGGATTTTTACTACAAACAAAACCAAAATATTATAATTATTGACACAGAACCAAATATTTAATTCTGCCTAATGGACCTTATGTGAACATATCCTAAGCCTTTTCAATGGTACAATAACGATAAAACCAACATAAAATTAACTTTGTCAACCATGGATAAAATTGTGTTTGATCTAGGTATTCGTGACATTAAACAAATCAGACAAATTAACTAATCTTATTGATGTCAATTGTAATGAGCTACAAGGTAACATAATATTTCATATATCAAAGTAAAATTTAACTGGTTAGAACTTTACACTACACATAAAACATGGTAATATCATGAAGTAACTTTTAATTTATAGTAATAACAAGGAACTACTTTCTAATCTTAATGTCATTTATTATGATAATCATGGACACCAAATGATATGACATTTCTTATCATGATAAAATTTTTGGTTATATCGCTCAGCCCTAAGGACAGGTGAGGTTGTAACAATACTGTTACCCAATAACTACTATGAAAGTACTAGATAACACCATGGGTACTACAATGCAAATTTAGGCATGACACCTAATATTGCACCTACTGACATGGAACTTTTACTGACAGTGGCAAAGGTGGTGGGGATGATGATACTTCGGTTTTCCTTTGTTTTACCAAGGCCACGACTATGTCCCCTAACCTATTAGCTATCATCTTCCACTTCATATTCATGCTTTTAGTAATTTGTTGTTTTGTAGTTGTTTGTTTAGCTGGAAACAAAGATTCTAGTCTACATCTTACTTGATGTTCTTTAGGTAAAATGTACTGTATATAATGTATATAATGAGTTTAGTAGTCAAATTTGCCGGGAATAGTAGCCTAATCCAATCCTACAGTATCATGCAGCTGCAAGCAACTAGTAATGTCTGGCTGAATTATACCAAAGTGCCAGTTATTTTGGCAGATCTCGGATCGGCTTGTTTGGTGAATATAGGTAGTTTAATGTGAAATACTGATCTGACGCCAGTTTAGGTTAAGTCTTGGAATTCGCACCCACAGATAACTTCAAGCAGGGACACCCCAGTGGCCGTAAATTTGCCTTTAGAAATGTATGCATTAACATGTTTTTATAAACACATGATTTTTAGGGATTAAACATGTGCCATATTGCCACCAATTTGGGAATAAATCCGGTTTAGAAGAAGGTGAATGAATATGAATGTGAACATGAATATTTTTTGACAAGTGACCCCAACGAGGTTCTGTAGGCTAACGTTACCACTTTAGCTAACAGCTAAAAATGATTGCTAACACTAATTAAGTCTGTTAATTTGTGGAACTGTCATCAGCCATGTCTTGAAGATAAAGTCCATGTCACAATGTGGTTAAAACAGTTTTCTTTTCTTTTTTTATTTTGAAGCTGCAACAGTTCTGGATACAGCAGAAGTTAGCTTAGGCGAATGTCAATAGCTGGATAAGTTAGCAGCTGTGTTAACTGAGCAGCCCACCGTTACTAGGCTGTAGTCATTTTGACACATCAACCAATGTAACGTGATGCAGAAGCACTAAAATTAATAAAATGATACCGTAAACACTGGGACTTCACTGCAAAAATAGAGGTTATAATGGGTTTCCCCCGCTTATCTGCTTTGAATAGTCCGCGTATCGGGTGAACTGTGTGCAATGTGCGTCACTAGTGATGCGTGGTATTTGGACGCATCTGCTGTCCACCAAAGTTAATGGGAAGGATTTGCGTATAATATGCACGCAAAATTGGAGTTTGGCGTACACAGTGCACGCAATTGGAAAGTGTAAAGCCGTGTTATTTGTACACACATTGATGACACATTGATCTAATACATTTTGGCTTCTCTCTTCTTGCTGACTTGTCTCCTTAAAAGCTGCGGTTAGAACACACTATCTCCCGTTAACTTAGCATCGTTAGCAGCTTAGGGCTGCTCGTATCTGGCTAATTAGCGTAACGAGCTAAGCTAACAAGCTATATGATACCTGTTAAATATTAACACATAAATAATAAATAAATAAAATACAAGAATTTCACTCACCAACTAGAACACGGACTTCCACAGCCTGCCATTATTCATCCAGTCTCTGCATGTAGAAATGTCCAACTGGCTCCAACAGGCTGAGCCTCAGAGCTACATGTTTTATTCTGCTGTAAAGTTGGGCATTTTAACATGGGGGTCAATGGAGATTGACTCCCTTCTGCAGCCTCAAGTGGCCACTCGATGAATTCTGGTTGCATTGGAAGTGAGAGCCGGAGGTTGCCGATTGAACAAGACAGAGATGAAAATACACACTGACACCACATTAGGACTTGGAAAATGTATTTTTCATTTCACTCCCCTTTCATTTCTTCAAAAGACCACATCCAGCGATAATCTCTATATTTTGAAGGCCTTATTGGTAGTTGCTAGATTTAGAATTAAGGATTCACAGAGAAATGAGACATCTCATTAATAACACAACCAAAGTTGTGTTAAGTTTACTCATTTAGCTGACGCTTTTATCCAAAGCGTCTTGACAATTGCTGTTTATGTCAAAAGTCGCAACACAATGGTGGATGTGTCACAGTGGGGAACACACCAAAGGCAGGTGTCTAATCCGCTGCCCCATCAGTTACTAATACAAATGTAACATTCTACTGCTGCTTCATGTGAATTGTGAAGCAGTAACAGGAAACGTAAATTAGACTTCTTTAAGTCTTATTCTTTATTCTTTGCAAAGGGTCAGACAAACACACAGAGTGCAACCAGTCTGCAGAGTGTAAGACAGAGAGCCAGTGAAGAAACGGGTGACTTTATACTCTAAGGGTATTACGCAGCTGTCTTAGGGAGGAAGGGAGTAGAAACCAACTGTCCTGAGACGAAGGCCAGACAGTCAGATAAGAACCTCTGTAACGGGCACCTAATTAGGCATCAAACACTACACAATGAAACATAGACCTATAATAGGAAAGCATATAAAGGGAAAACAGTAAATATAAAATTTCCATCACATACTCCTCCCACTTTGATTACTCAACTATATACACAGCATTACGAAAAACATCAGAAGAAAGTAAAATAATTTGGCACTATATTTTCAGCATTTTCTGCTCTAGGGTTTAAGCATATTTACCAGTTGAAATCACCATTTTCTCAGATACTGGTATCAGACAGGAGAGAGGATCCCACGGGTCTGCACCACAACGTTTTGTCATGTGGCTGAGGGCAGTGTAACTGCGTGCACCTAGTGTAGGCCTCTGGTATAGGCTTACAATGGCTGGCGGCTTGCACCCAAGTATCCTTTCTTGTGACCTTTACTGCTGTTTTCCTGGTCAATAGCACTGGGAAAAGTCCCCTATAAAGCCTCTGCTTTCAGTGCTTCATCCTTCAGGTTGTGGAGAGTAGCCATGACTACAGAGGGCAAACTGTGAAGGCAGTGTTGCATACACATATAGGAAAACCAGTGTCTTGCTTCATCACAGTAGTATTACAGTTAGTTTTACAACACATTTCTAGGAAGGCTAAATAAAAAAGGAAGTTTCAGTTAGTGTCAGTTATTTGGAGCAACTTTGTTGTGCATTCAGTTCCCTCTTTCTTGCCCTTGTAGTCTCTGTGGTGGAGAGCGCGTGGACCAAACTCTAAACGTTGAATGTTTTGAAAAAGCGGTTTAAATAGTAACATCAAACAACAATGAATATACGGAAGCCCTGACTATCCATCCATTCAAATTTTCTTTACTCTGTTTTCCCGTGATAACGGGATCAGTTTCTTGTGATGTCAAGATAACCAAACAGTAATTTAACACAGTGGTTTAATGGTAATTTCAGGGTAGCTACTAGTGTTAGTGGTTAGCTCAGTTGGTAAAACACAGGCCTTATACTCTCAAAGTTGTGGGTTCAATCCTCACTAATCACCAACTTTAAAAAAAAAAAAGAAGTCCGTATTCCTCTTCAAAGTTCTTATGAAGAGACTGTTTCACATGCTCACAATAAAACATTGCTGGAGTCTATGCATCCTATGGACTTTTCATTTCCTCATCATTCCCGGGCAGAGGAAATTCCTGTGCTTCTCATTCAGGGGAATCCATTTAACATTACACATTTCCTGACGGCTATTTCTGAACCTTTGAAATAGCTGTTGGGAAATTCTTCTGAAACTCTTCATAACAACTTTGTTGAAGAGGATAATAAAAAACACATAAAAGAAGGAGAAAAAAAGTTGTTGAAAGCAGTGGTCCATCACAAAATTCTTGGATTATGAGTCCTGCGCTCTACCAACTGAGCTAGGCAGTCACACTGTAAAGTACTGAAATTATCCTAAAGAAACGTACCGGGCGACCCCTATATTCAGCTATGGTTCGTTACCTCGAGATCACATGTTGTAATAAATTAGATAAATTAGATAATAAATAGACAATCTTTCTCACTCTGTCCCTGTTCCATAAATAATGTTTTCAAAAATGTTGCATCCTGTCCTTCAGAAGTGTGTACTGTGTCTATCTGCATATATTCAAAAGTCTTTATTTCTGTGTAATGTTATGTTCAATTCAATTCAATTTTATTTATATAGCGTCAAATCACAACAACAGTTATCTCACAGCGCTTTTCATAAAAGAGCAGGTCAAGATCATACTCTATGATGTTATTTACAGAAGCCCAACAATTCCCACCAAGAGCAGCACTAGGCGACAGAGGCAAGGAAAAACTTCCTTTTAAGAGGCAGAAACGTCGAGCAGAACCATGGCTTAGGGTGGGCGGCCATCTGCCTCGACCGGTTGGGGGTGAAGGGGAGAGAGAGAGAGAGAGAGAGAGAGAGAGAGAGAGAGAGAGAGAGAGAGAGAGAGAGAGGGAAAGAGAGGAACAGAGAGAAAGAGAGAGAGGCATGGAAGGAGAGAGAGGGGACGGAGGCAGCCTACACAATATACACACAGAGGTACAGACAGTAAAGGTGATGTTGCTATAGACTAAATGAAAAATGGTACAGATAATAAGAACAATAATAACAATAGGACTAGTAACCATAGTTGTTGTAGCAGAGGGTGTCGAGCAGGAACACGGGGGCAGCAGGTGACCCGCAGCCACAGATCCAGACTCCACAGCTCCAGAGCCAGAATACCTGTAGGAAGTGACAGGAGGAGAGAGGAGAGGGACGAGAAAGCACAAGACTACCGGAAAGGGGGGAAGTTGTGTTAGTAACATGCAATAATGGGATGAGGTTGCATACAGAGGGAGAGAAAGTAGAGGAGAGAGGAGCTCAGTGCATCATGGGAAATCCCCCGGCAATCTAGGCCTATAGCAGCATAACTAAGGCATCCTTGCATGCAGCGGCAGATGTGTTTATGTGTATGTGTGTGCACCACAGAGGTCACTCATTCAATACTCTGATATCTGAAATGAGTGTTTAATAAATATGTCAACAACATAAACACACTAACTCACACATCACACTAACTCTACTGTGCCCTGCTCACTCATGCTCTGTGCAGCATGAACTCGGATCAGTTGATATTTTTTTTTATCAAAATTACTTGAGTATTAGCCACAATGGAAACAGATACCCTAGCTGCTCTTTTGTTGTCTTTCTGGCAAAGTTGGTCCTAAAGGAGTGTTGACCGGCTGTATTAATATGGTAACCACAGGCGTAGCCAAATCAACCAGGACCAACCTGACCTCTAAGGATTACAGTGATGGAAGTGCTCACCTTCACTGTTGTTGCCCACATAGTCTCTTTGTCCCAAAACACTGGAAGAGAAAAGACAAAACAACAGATAAATAAAGTAATATATGACTAGTAAATATCTACAGCAACATACAGCTTTTCCTAAATGTATTCATTTATAATTTATATTTCAGTATGCACTAATTAATATTTCATAATGTGAAACCTCGTAGGTGTGTTTTCTGTTAAAAACTCAAAACCCCATGTTGTTTAAATCATAACAAATAGCAGTCCACACTGTACACATAAAAATACTGGAAAAAGCCAAAATCTGCAACTTTCATTATGTTGAGCAGTAGAGCAGTCGTCCACTTATCAAAAGGTCAGTGGTTCGATCCCTGGGTCTCCCCGGTCTGCATGTATCCTTGGGTAAGATACTGAACCACATATTGTAAATGTGTATTTCTGAATGAATGTGTGAAAGGGGTGAATGTAGTGTAAAAGCGCTTTGAGTAGTCAGAAAGAAGGCGCTATACAAGTACAGACCATCTACATTGTGACTAAAACCCTGCATGGCATTAGTCTGCAGCATCGAATATGCATACGGAAAACACTCCTGAGATCAGAATTGGAGAGAGCAGAGAACCACAGCACTGTTAATTTAATAATTACTTAAATTTTGGGATTGGTTTTGGACAAAGCTGGAGTTTTTGCATAAAAAAACAATGTCATATCTACAATGTGCTGCTCACATAGTGAGAAGGTAATACTACAAGACATAAATTAAAATGAATTTATCCGAGGTGAAAAGGTGCCACATGCACGTTTAAAGAGGTTACTTCCCAAACAAAAGACGTAAAAGAGGAGGGAAGACTGAATCATGCCTGCATGTGTGTTGTCTCAGCAGGGATCAAATTAGAAAAGTTGATCTACAGCACTAGCTACATAATGCCAGAAAGCCTTACTGCATTATCTTCGATTAATTTTTTTATAGTTTTAATTGTTACCTGCTGCCTGAATGTTGTGTTTTCCTTTACATAAATGAAGACTTTTCCACCATAAATTGAGGCAGAAAAGGCAGAAATTGGTGCAGAAATTTTCACCAGAATGCAGGAAATGAAGACTTCAATGCTTAAAATTTTCTGGGGGAGGACCCCCAGACCCTCCTCTTCACTGGAGTCCTTTCCACCATTGAAACTAAGACAATGATGTTGCATTGCAAGAAATCTCCCACATAATGCAAGAAAAACAGTCGCTGGGTTGACAAACAGTTTATGGAGGGATGTACAGTATGTAGGTTTGGTCTCCCAGTTTAATCTATGATGTTGAGGTTGACAAGTATTCTGATCACACTTATTTATTATTGTCCATGATTACTGACTTGGCTGATCATATATACATGCTAAAATTGTGAGTTTGACTGCTGAACGTTTAAAACAATTCCTGTGGATAGAGGAGTGATGGCCCCAACCCCTGAGTTGGACTTTCTAGGGTTGGACATGGGGGTACGGAAATTTAAAATCTCACCTAGGCTCGAACATTATGTGCGTCTGACTTCATAACTTCATAACTTAATGTGATGCATGCTTGACTTAAAATAAGGCATGCTGGTTAGAAATTGTGTCCGACTTTCGCTGGCGCTGCAAAACGTCACAATGTCACCTGACATTAAAACCTCGCGGGAGCAAGGCGGGAGCAAGGCGACAGCAAGCACTGAGTTCGGCGGCCGTAGTTGCTTTTCTGCGGCTGCACAAAGTTGGAAAAATGGTTTGAATTACATGGGGATTGGGGGGGTCTGACCCCCTTAGTTAAGGCTTGGACCCCCTCAAAAGAATCAAAACCAACAGTTCAGTCTTTCTTACCTGTATTTATAAATATTACAATATATTTCCCGTACTCATGCCTTATATTCAAGAATCTTGAAATACGATTTCAGACACCCCCAAAATGGGCCGTACCATTTCCTAACATCGACGTTAGTTGAACATCTTGTCTGTCTGCATCACTCTGGTCCGGTGTGTCACACGCTAATGGAGACGAAGCAGGTTAATGTCAGTAGTTAACTATCTAGCTGCTTTAATACACTTAACTTCGTAATTAGATTCGTAATTAGCATTTCTTTTACTTAAAATGAGCTATCTGATGATAGCTAGCTGAGAGCCCGCCCTATCATTTCATTATAACTATGTAATTTCATATTTTATGTAATTGTCAGCTAACACTGGTGCTCAGGCATAAGCAGTGAAATATGTGATTAGTTATTACAGAGATACATTTTTACATTACTATAGAGTTTAATATTTAATTTGAAGTCTTTTGTGAGTCCTTTCAAAATAAACATGGCGTTTGTTTTAACTCTGGAATTCCCAAAAATTCCCAACACCGGTGTCTGACTACAGCTTTACTGGACGCAGATTACATCATTCACTGTCAACATGAGCAAGAGGAAAGGAGATATTTGCTTAGATTAAGTTGAAACTTTAAACTTGATGAGAATCATAAGAATTAGGAATTAGAGATAAGTGTCTTTAGTTCTGTGTCAACACTGTGGGTTTGTTTTGAGGGGTCATGATGGTTAGCTGTTGTATGTCTGACTTGCTGGCAGTTTTGCTCCATTTTGCATTCAGCGGCATCAAATCACATTGTCTTCACTTCATGCATAAGCACATTGTTCAACAGTAATAATCCTCCGTGCAAAACAGTGTGCTGTATAGCTGAATGAATTAAACAAAGCATCGATGCAAAGAATTTGAATTAATCAAATTTATCGATGAATCATTTCAGACCTAGTCATGGCTGTTTTGATGGCAAAAAGAAGACCTAAGCAATATAAGGCAGGTATATACATAAGACATATACATAACACGATTTCCCCTGTATACATAATGTTATGACTGATTAGTATAACATTACTTATAGCCAAGTTAATTTTCTTGGTTACTGCCAGATTATCCCATCCATATGTTTCAATATATGCATTAAATTTCACATCTCCTCTTAGCAATTTTTGATTAGTTTTGGTTTAACACACAAGTCCAGTTGCAGTTTGATGTGTTTTTGGTGTACTGTGTGTTATATCATAGTGTTGCACTGTTGACTTGTTGTTGTACAGTCTGGTATGTTACAGTGTAGTATGATATATATACAGTGTGTGCAGCATCTAAGCTCTCTGGGCCACATCTCCCTGCCACTGTTAATCAGTGGGATTTAAAGGCTTAGTTTAATGATGACTTATAAAGTTGGTTGTTCTTTTACTAAATGACACACAGACAGACCAAAATGGATGCTGAGCCAAGCTTTAATCAGAAAACAGAGAAATGATTTACAAGAACATAGAGTACAATAATATGAGTACTGTAAGTACTGAGGATAAATAAGCCAAATTCTTTCTTTATTTCAGGTTCAAATAAAAAAATCTAAAGTATAACAAAAGTATAAATTGCTGTGTCCTAAATAGCAAATGTGAGCATGCTAATAGGCTAAACTAACATAGTGAACATGGCGCACATGACAGGATATGCCTTAGTAAAAGTACTGCTGTGGATCTTTCTCTCATGTTCTAACAAATCAGTTTCACCTGAATCACATCTCTCCTCGTACTTAACTACCCTTTGCCACCCCTTCATCTGCCCCAGCGCCATCCTCCACCTCCTCTACGCTGACCAACTCGTCTTCTCATTCCTCTCCCTCTTCCTCCTTGGCATCTTATCATTCCTATACCTTTTCCTCCCTTACGCCAGCCCATTCCTATACCTTTTCCTCCCTTGCGCCAGCCCATTCCTCTGCCATTTCCTCCTTTGCGCCAGCCCATTCCTCTGCCTTTTCCTCCCTTGCGCCAGCCCATTCCTCTGCCTTTTCCTCCTTTGACCCAGCCCATTCCTATACCTTTTCCTCCCTTGCGCCAGCCCATTCCTCTGCCATTTCCTCCTTTGTGCCAGCCCATTCCTCTGCCTTTTCCTCCCTTGCGCCAGCCCATTCCTCTGCCTTTTCCTCCTTTGACCCAGCCCATTCCTATACCTTTTCCTCCCTTGCGCCAGCCCATTCCTCTGCCATTTCCTCCTTGCGCCAGCCCATTCCTCTGCCTTTTCCTCCTTGCGCCAGCCCATTCCTATACCTTTTCCTCCCTTGCGCCAGCCCATTCCTCTGCCATTTCCTCCCTTGCGCCAGCCCATTCCTCTGCCTTTTCCTCCCTTGGGCCAGCCCATTCCTATACCTTTTCCTCCCTTGCGCCAGCCCATTCCTCTGCCTTTTCCTCCTTTGCTCCAGCCCATTCCTCTGCCATTTCCTCCCTTGCGCCAGCCCATTCCTCTGCCATTTCCTCCCTTGCGCCAGCCCATTCCTCTGCCATTTCCTCCCTTGCGCCAGCCCATTCCTCTGCCATTTCCTCCTTGCGCCAGCCCATTCCTCTGCCTTTTCCTCCCTTGCGCCAGCCCATTCTTCTGCCTTTTCCTCCCTTGCGCCAGCCCATTCCTCTGCCTTTTCCTCCCTTGCGCCAGCCCATTCCTCTGCCTTTTCCTCCTTTGACCCAGCCCATTCCTCTGCCATTTCCTCCTTTGCTCCAGCCTTTTCCTCTGCCATTTCCTCCCTTGCGCCAGCCCATTCCTCTGCCATTTCCTCCCTTGCGCCAGCCCATTCCTCTGCCTTTTCCTCCCTTGCGCCAGCCCATTCCTCTGCCTTTTCCTCCCTTGCGCCAGCCCATTCCTCTGCCTTTTCCTCCCTTGCTCCAGCCCAATCCTATACCTTCTCCTCTCTTGCGCCAGCCCATTCCTCTTCCGTTTCCTCCTTTGCTCCAGCCCATTCCTGTAGCTTTTCCTCCCTTGCGCCAGCCCATTCCTCTGCCATTTCCTCCCTTGCGCCAGCCCATTCCTATACCTTTTCCTCCTTTGCTCCAGCCTATTCCTATACCTTTTCCTCCTTTGCCCCAGCCCATTCCTCTGCCTTTTCCTCCTTTGCCCAGCCCATTCTTCTGCCTTTTCCTCCTTTGCTCCAGCCCATTCCTCTGCCATTTCCTCCCTTGCGCCAGCCCATTCCTCTGCCATTTCCTCCTTTGCGCCAGCCAATTCCTCTGCCTATTCCTCCTTTGCTCCAGCCCATTCCTAAACCTTTTCCTCCTTTGACCCAGCCCATTCCTATACCTTTTCCTCCCTTGCGCCAGCCCATTCCTCTGCCTTTTCCTCCTTTGCTCCAGCCCATTCCTCTGCCATTTCCTCCCTTGCTCCAGCCAATTCCTCTGCCATTTCCTCCCTTGCTCCAGCCCATTCCTCTGCCATTTCCTCCTTTGCGCCAGCCAATTCTTCTGCCTATTCCTCCTTTGCGCCAGCCCATTCCTCTGCCTTTTCCTCCTTTGACCCAGCCCATTCCTATACCTTTCCTCCCTTGCGCCAGCCCATTCCTCTGCCATTTCCTCCTTTGCGCCAGCCCATTCCTCTGCCTTTTCCTCCCTTGCGCCAGCCCATTCCTATACTTTTCCTCCCTTGCGCCAGCCCATTCCTCTGCCTTTTCCTCCTTTGCTCCAGCCCATTCCTCTGCCATTTCCTCCTTTGCGCCAGCCCATTCCTATACCTTTTCCTCCCTTGCGCCAGCCCATTCCTCTGCCTTTCCTCCTTGCTCAGCCCATTCCTCTGCCATTTCCTCCTTTGCTCCAGCCCATTCCTCTGCCATTTCCTCCCTTGCGCCAGCCCATTCCTCTGCCATTTCCTCCCTTGCGCCAGCCCATTCCTCTGCCTTTTCCTACCTTGCGCCAGCCCATTCCTCTGCCTTTTCCTCCCTTGCGCCAGCCCATTCTCTGCCTTTTCTCCTTTGCTCCAGCCCATTCCTATACCTTCTCTTCCTTGCGCCAGCCCATTCCTCTTCCGTTTCCTCCTTTGCTCCAGCCCATTCCTATAGCTTTTCCTCCCTTGCGCCAGCCAATTCCTCTGCCATTTCCTCCCTTGCGCCAGCCATTCCTATACCTTTACCTCCTTTGCTCCAGCCTATTCCTATACCTTTCCTCCTTTTCGCCAGCCCATTCCTCTGCCATTTCCTCCTTTGCTCCAGTCCATTCCCCTGCCATTTCCTCCCTTGCTCCAGCCAATTCCTCTGCCATTTCCTCCCTTGCGCCAGCCCATTCCTCTGCCATTTCCTCCCTTGCGCCAGCCTATTCCTCTGCCTTTTCCTCCTTTGCGCCAGCCCATTCCTAAACCTTTTCCTCCCTTGCGCCAGCCCATTCCTCTGCCATTTCCTCCTTTGCTCCAGCCCATTCCTATAGCTTTTCCTCCCTTGCGCCAGCCCATTCCTCTGCCATTTCCTGCTTTGCGCCAGCCCATTCCTCTGCCATTTCCTCCCTTGCGCCAGCCCATTCCTCTGTCATTTCCTCCTTTTCTCCAGCCCATTCCTCTACCTTTTCCTCCCTTGCGCCAGCCCATTCCTCTGCCATTTCCTCCCTTGCGCCAGCCCATTCCTCTGCCTTTTCCTCCTTTGCGCCAGCCCATTCCTCTGCCTTTTCCTCCTTGCTCCAGCGCATTCCTCTGCCTTTTCCTCCTTTGCGCCAGCCCATTCCTCTGCCTTTTCCTCCTTTGCTCCAGCCAATTCCTCTGCCTTTTCCTCC
>NW_024040040.1:61966116-62007459 GCF_014851395.1 Micropterus salmoides | reverse complement strand
ACTTTTTAACAGAACATTATATGAGATAGTGTGAAGCGACTTTGATAAATGTACAGGTTTTTCGGTTTTTTTTGGAGCTGATGTTTGCTGTGTTTTGCATACTTACGTAGATGTTCTTCATATCCGCCACCTGACATCTGACTGTGTAAAACTCCTCAGCAGTCTGACTGACGTGGTCACAGTCCTGCAGGACAGACGACAAAAAGTGTCAGAACTAAATTGGGAAAATGCTTTCTGAAGATACTAAGTACAAACTTAAGATGTATAGTTCAATGCAGGTTCTTAAACCTGAATTCAACATGAGAACAGTGGATATTCTTAATATGATAATAAAATATTTGTAAAGGTGCCAGAAACACAAACTAAATCGAGCAAAGATTAAATTTCAAATATAAATGGATTTCTGTATATAAAAGGAAAATTCACAGACTAGAGACCAGAGTATATCTTTAAACTCACCAGAGAGACCACATTGTTGGTGATGACGCCTCCAAACAGAGTCTTCACTGTGTTTTCTGTGAGACAAAGAAGAGAAATTAATTAATTAATACAGTTGATTCCCATTTTTTTTTTCAACTTTGATGTGTCAAGACGTGGACATCAGGCTGTTAAATATGTAAACCTAACTATTTTTTAGCATTTTGTTATGGTTAATTATTTCTAAGCTTTTTGTAATGTTCTTTATGTCTCATCTGAAAATATGCTTTTATTTCTTTAACTCAAATTCATTTAAATATCAGGTTTTTCGGTTTGTTTAGGATCAACCTCTGACATTATTGGGTAATTCTATAATAAGGAAATTTGTTGTTGGGTTTTTATTCCTAGAAAGAGTTGTAGCGTTTGTGGAGACACTGTAAAATGGCTTGATATAAGTAAAATTTCACTGTTTCGCTCTGTTGGGGATTGGTTGTTATTGGTGTGACTTCTGTAGCGCTGTGTGTTTACCAGCTCCTGGGACATCTCCTCTATCTTGGTGATGAGGTCGGTGAAGAACTCTGTCATGTCCTTCTGCTCTCCAGTGTTGAGAGGCTGTTTGTCCATGGTGTAGGTCTTACAGAACGGCCGCGGGTTGTACGCTTTCCTCTCACTCTCCTGAGCAGACAAAGCATTGGACAGAGATGATGAGACAGCTGTGTGGCTGCTTCAAACTCATAACATCAACTACAAAGGTAAAGAATCTTAAAACTAATATCCATTTCTAATTTAACTGGTAACAGATAAGCAACATGTTGTATATTACTTTATGATATTAACATCTAATTGAATTTTGCCTTTCATATGCGAGGGCAGGCTATTTTCTCTGGTATTGGGTTTCACTATAAACACAGTTGGAGGTGTAAATGTAAAACTCACCATGAGATATGTGAACATCTTCTGCAGTTCCAGCAGCGTGGTCTTGTGTTTGATATCCTCAGCATACTGTGCACACATACACACACACACACACACACACACACTTGATGAGAATCTGCTTTGAATTTGACTGATGTTTTAACGATGTGGGGTGGTGGATAGGACACTAGGGATGCAACGATTTTGTTGGCGCAATTATTGTCAGGGAAATAATCACGGTTTCACGATTATTATGCATTAATTTATTTCACAACACTAGTAATGACTTAAGTACATTTTTAATATTAATTACATTAACAATTATATTTTTATAATATGTAAGTATTATTAATATATGAGGAATATTAACTTTTATCCCCCAGGGGAAATTGTTATAAAGGAGGGGAATAAACTGAACTGTTACTGTCATCAACTCTCATCCGTACATATAAGTTTTAGTGAAAGAAATGGAGTGCAGTGTTAACTGAAATGCAGTTAAGTGGTAGCCTATAGTCCTGAAAGTCTATAAGCTCCTGATGTTATGTTAGTGTTTTACACCTGGCAACACAGACAGAAGACAACATGATGTAATTTTAAATGTTCACTGACTGAAGGTCTTGTGAGGACTAGCCTACGTTCTCTCATCCATAAAGGCCCTTTCAGAAAAGAGGCGATTTGCAGTGCGTGGAAGCTTCTTAGCGCTAAAGTTCAACTACTTTGACCGCAGCGTGCGCGCGAGCTCACCTTGCGGTGCACGTTGCTTGACGCAGCAACAAAAATAATGGGCCTCAATGCTGTTGTTGCGGCGGGTCTCAAAGGTTACGCGCTGCTTTGGTTGTTTACGTTGCACTGAAAGCTCGACTCTCACCGCCACGGTAAGTGATTGTAAGTGACACGTTTATATTTAATTTCCTACCAACTTGCAACGTTATTTAATATAATGTATCAGGCCTACCTCTACCTTTACTTGGGTGGTGATCCCGCAGGTTCTCCATCAAGTTTAATGTAGGCATTCACTCCTTTAGCAGCAACCTTTTAACCGCAAGTTTTTGAACAGGTGATCCGTCATCTTCAGTAACGCCCTGGTCAGACTTCCTGTACGCTCCCACAATGCCGACTTCAGCCGTTTCTTTGGTAGAAATAAAGCTTCACAATTTGGTCCCTCTGCCAGAGTTAAGCCAGTGTACAGTAGCCTCTGATAAGCGCGACACTTTGAGCTGGCGCACCGCTCGTCTAACTTTCTTTTCGTTTTGTGCAACAAAAACACTCCTTTATGATTAATTAACGGTGACGTTTTAAAGAGCGGTTAATAGTGAAATCCGGTAATCGCTGCATCCCTATAGGACACATGCCTTTGGTGTGAGAGACCCGGGTTCAATTCCCACTGTGACACATCCACTGAGCAAGACACCCTCGTTGCTCCAGGGGCCTGCGACCTCTGACATATATAACAATTGTAAGTTGCTTTGGATAAAAAAGCGTCAGGTAAATGTGATGGAATGCTCTGCCCTGAGTTTGGTCTTGCAGGCCACTGCAGTGCAGTGTGGTCTTGCTGCCACTGACCTTAGCAGTGAAGACAGCCTGGCGGGCCTCAGGGATCATGTAGAGCTGCTGGATGGTGGAGGCCAGGTAACAGGTTGCTCCCAGGTTAGTCAGACCCACGAAGCGACACTCAGCCCGAACATCGTCATGGGGCCAGTAGTCCCACTTGTACGGGCGTGAGAGGCTAAAGGAAGAATATCAGAAGAAAGTTTTGGCATTTTTTTAGGAAATGTCTGATGTACCTGGTGGCACTTTTGCCTACTGGTATATTTAGACACTTTTTTCCTGTTAAACCTACACTAACCAATATTTCTGACATTAAATTTTAGCTCACTGTTGTAGTTTTAAAGCACATTTACTGTAGAATAGTTCATTCGCTGTAAAGGTTGTCCCAGTCTCTCCAGCACTGATCCCACTAGAGGGACAATGTCTCACAGAAACAGACTGGATTCAATGTAGCAAAGCTCAAATTGAGTCAGATCATCGTCCCAGAGGACTTCTGACACAGAGTGTAGCTTGCAGATGGGGTTCCTACTATAATTTTAAAAAAGTGATTTTTCGATTCAGATTCGTCAGGTGGTCAGAAACACAACTCTAAATAAATTATATGTTGCTTTGTGTCTGGTGGATGTGTAAATAATAAAGGTTTTCTAAGGTGGTGTCATGGTGTTGTGCGTCTGTACGCTTGTTTTGAAATTTTTATGCTTAATGGCTAAACATGCAACGCACATGTTACAACGCAGCTTTAAAGTAAACTAGAATTTTCTGCATGTCCTTGAGGTGCTTATCAGTAATATAATTTAGCATGTGCATGTAGTATTTCCATTTGTTAAAATTCATAATATTTGGAATTCTGTATATACTGTTGCTGAAAACAAGCCATTAAGGCAAATCTGTGTGTTGGTAAGAAGAGAAAATTGGTAAGAAGGGATTTTTGTTATTTGATTCATTAATATTAAGTTAATTTCATCAGGTTATTTTATAAAGTTTCCTTGAAATCATAAAACAAAATAATGCGGTAAAGAAACGATGAGCCAGCACGTTAGCAGAGAAGAAACCTTCAGACCTATAAAAGACCAAACCAAATGAAAAAGTGACGTAGCCAGCGTCCTCACCTTGCATGTGCTGCGACATGACCCAGTTGTGGAGCAGCCTGTAGTTCTCTACTGAGCCCTTCACCGTCTCCACCAGCAGGTCGTAGGCGGCGGCCCGGGCAGCGTGGGACTTGCATTTGGGCTGAGCGCGGTCGGCCAGACTTGGCAGCAGGAAGAGGAGGTTGTGGACGTCCCGCAGGAACTCCTGACCCTCACGGGAGAACTTGAAGGGGGGCTTGTGTTTGAGGACGCTGGTGGCGAGACGCAGGAGGCCGGTCAGCCCGTCGTCCTCGATCGTCCCGTCCTGCTGATCCAGGATCTCACGGCTGGAGGGGAGAGGAACACGGAGGTCATGGCGGGCGGGTGTTTCACACTGAACAACAAACTAACCATACAGCTAAAGAATAAGCAACTCAACCCCCTTCTCAAAATAGAAAAGAAACTGTATTCAGTATATGCCTGTCTGACCTCCTGATGCAGTCGGCGAGGTGTCGGGCGAGAGCGTCCAGGTCCAGCAGGGTGGTCTGCATCGAGCCGGCCAGCGACAGAGAGGGAGAGACCTTCTGTGAGTTCAAACAGACCAATACTAGCAACAGTTCAATAAAACATCACAACTATACTACCAACTGCACAATTAACTGGATCTATCAAGCGACTTAAGATCAATATGACATCTGTACTGTGGTCTGAGGTTCCCACCTGGCTGGCGTCTTTAACATGGATGTTGTCGATGAGTTTACAAAGCAGCCAGAAGTATTCCTTACAGCCCGTCCTTAACAGAGGCTCCTCTTCATAGTCCTCCATCTGCAAATACACGTTACCATCGAACTCTCTTGTTAAAGGCAAAATACACACATTCTGCACTCAGTATCATCTTCATAAATTAAAGCAGAATCATTAGTAGAGTCACTCATAGTGTGATTAAAAAGACGGGTAATTTTGTCTGCAACTTCTGCAGGTAAACGACTGCAGCGGGGCTGTCAACTTGTTTGTGTGCTTGCTGGGTTCCTGAAGACGAGTTTTCTGTTGAGATTTGGACACGGGCTGAAATTTGAACCTAGATTAGGACTCATTGGCTGCGTTCAGACTGCAGGCCAAAGTGACCCAAAACAGCATCACATGGAATCTGATCTTTTCCTGTAAGGCCCAGTATCATAAGTGGTCCAAATCAGATACAGGTCGGATTTTCTGAAATGTGAACTTGTACAGGTGGAAACAGAGAGAGAATCTTGTGTTGTAGGGCTTGTACTCGCTGTAATGGTCATGAATGCAATGAAAAGTACACAAGTTGTGAACATTTGCCATGAATCAGGAGAATTGTGACGCCTGGAAGAATGGGGAGGTTTAGAAAGTATGAGCGAACCTCTGTGGCCTCCATGTTTACTTCTGTGTAACACATGGTAGCTTCAACTTACACTGTAAATTTCCAAGTAAACTGAGGCCTATTAAACCCTTTTCTCTCTCTCTCTCTCGCCTGTCATTCACCAGTCTTTTGCAGACTTTTGCGTGCGTGCTGCTTCAAGTAGCCGGCTGTTTAAAAACGATAATATTATTGTGGGTTCATCAACTGTGATAAATTTCCGAAAGTCCCGCGCGGTGCGGACAACTCTGCACAACACCAGCGTCTGTCTCTTCAGCAAGTGTTCCTCTTCTGTCACCACACACACGCTACGCTACACATGTGCACTGACGCCCCAGGGTTAGGGTAACAATTTAGGATTTATTTACGCACTTTAAAAACATTTGTTGAAAAGTTTTTTGTTTGTTTTTTTAAATGTTTATTTACAGCATTAAATGTTGAAATGTATTACTGTATACACCAAAACTCCAGAGTGCGTCTGTATTCAGAACGTGTCCCAGTCTCTCAAGCACTGATCCCACCAGAGGGAAAATGTCTCACTGAGGAAACTGGTCTCACTGTAGCAAAGCTCAAATTGAGTCAGATCATTGCCCCTGAGGACTTCTGACACAGAGTGTAGCTTGCAGTTTGCTGCGTACTTTCTTCTATGGAGTTCAGCTTGAGTGTGTGTATGCGAGACCCACCCTCAGTGGTTTGAGGGCCTGTGCGTCAGGCAGGAACTTGAGGAGCGTGGAGGCGGCGAGCAGCAGGAAGGATCTGTTGATGGACTCTCCTCCCTCCAAACCCGAGAGAGAGAGCTTGTAGAGGCCGTTACACGCCTCGTGTCTCACAGCCGGCTGAAAACAACGACAAAAAGTCAGACGACAAACTGATGGAAGTGTTTAAGTTACAGATTTCTTTGTGAAGTCTACATGTTGTTTGTTTTTGCTTGCTTTGTG
Organism: Micropterus salmoides; assembly: GCF_014851395.1. Lineage (NCBI taxonomy): Eukaryota > Metazoa > Chordata > Actinopteri > Centrarchiformes > Centrarchidae > Micropterus > Micropterus salmoides. The sequence goes on along the minus strand of NW_024040040.1, from coordinate 62,001,193 downwards.
TGAGAGTGCTCTTCTTCTGTGGTTTTTGGAACCGGTTAAGGCATCTCAGTCCTGTGATTTGTTGCCCTTGGTATTCAGCTGGATCACTCGAGCTTTTATAATTAGTTAAACTCTTCATATATAACATTGGCAGCTTGCTGGCAGAATACCGGCTCTGGTGCATTAAATCAAGCGCTCCCCAGTCTTAAATGAAATAACTTATTTAAGGCATGATTCAATATCTTGCTTATTTGCCTTCATGTACTGCCACTAATGATAAGATCAACACTCTCTCATCTGTCTTATCTATGAAACTGAAGCCTGCAGCAGCCTAGCAGAGCCTAACATGTTTCATCTCATTTGTTTACCAAGGTATAATAACAACTTGACATTTTTACAGTTCTGTTTTTGTATGGATTAAACAAACAAACAATATATAAAGTGTTAATTAGTGAGCTTTATAAGAGCTGGTAGGTGCCGTTTATTCTAAACTTATTGGCGCCCTGTGGGTGTTTGGACCGGCTCACCTCGGGCACCAGCAGGGTAAGTTTCTTCAGCCAGTCATGAAGGTGCTCGCTGTCGGCCAGACTGGACTTCACCGTGGAGGAGCAGTGAGCCCAGCTCACCAGCAGCCACATGGAATAGTGAGTCACTTGTGAGAAAGAGAAATCGCAGTCATGTCAATGCCAAACATCAGTGTTTGAATCAGGTCCATTTCTGTTGTTGTTATTGACTTCAGAGGCCCGATTTGTTTTGGGGTTAGGTTTCTCTATCCTCTCTGCATGCTTCTGTTTTCCCTTTTCCTTTCAGAGTTTTATCGTTGATCGTTGTGGGGAAATTTACATCATGAAAGCGAAATGATAATAAATGTAATTCTTAAGTTCTCACCTTCATGACGAGACCTGTGGTCAGACTGAGCCTTCAGAACTCTGTTGAACAAAAGACAACATGTAAATTATACTTTATCTAGTATTGAAACACCAGAAGAACATTTTTTTGTTCTCATGTATTTGTCACCGGTGCGCGAGGTTGTCGTAGGTGTAGGCCACGTTGATCAAGCGTTGGATGAGGTTGGTACCCTGTACGAGGCTGAGGAACACCTGCAAATCACCAGACAGATCAGCTGATGATCAAATCCCGGAGTGGCTGAGATAATCGCTGCTGCACAGATCCTCAACAAGCAAACATTTACCTCAGTCAGCCGAGGGATGTGGAGGCCTTTCCCGTGCTCTACGGTGGACTTGCGGGATTTGCCAGGCCATGCACGCTTCCGTTGGCTTTCGGCCAGGCCGGACCATGAGAAGACGTCGTGGTAGGCCAGGTCCAGGTCTGCAGGGTCCACCGCGAACTGGCAGATCAGCTTGAGCAGGCAGGCCAGGCAGTCCAGCAGCCACTGCAGAGGAGACAGAAAAGAGAAAATGAAAACCTCACACGAGCGGCTGAGAGACTTCGTTAAGAAACACAAATCAAACAACTCCTTCCATTTACACTCAGATTATCAAAATGTGTAATTGAACCCAAATCATCTTAAGTAACCAGCTTACTGAAGAGAAAACCTTCCCCTGATTTCTAGGGACATAGCCTCTCTCACCACAGTCCAGGATTCCTGGTCCTTGGGCTCCAGGATGCCCGAGTTGAAGATCTCCAGGAGCAGCTGCAGGCCTCCAGACGAAACAAACTGGACGAGAGAAAGACAAAAACTGAATCCTACTGTAGCTGTTTGGAATCGACTCTTTTTCTATTCTACATACATTCACATAAATACTTTTATCCATTTAGCTGACGCTTTTATCCAAAGCGACTTACAACTGCCATATCTGTCATAAACACAATGACATCCATCACAGATGTTGTGCTGTGTTGTACCTTGCAGCTCCAGGTGTTCTTGCTGTTTTCTATCTGATCTTCACTGGAGTCGTCAGAGTCTGGATACAGATCACTGTAGCTGCCCTGGAAATACAAACAGTGAGATTTGTAAACAGTACAAACATACAAGTCTAAAGAGCACAAGGAGGTGCTGTTTTTATAAATCTGTGTTGATGTTGTTCATGTACATAACACACACCTGGATGCAGAAAATAAATATTTATCCATTTCAGCATTTTCAACTTTAGAAAAGAAATGTTTTATTTCTATTTTCATCTTGTCTTAACTCCTAATTCTGCCTTCACAATAGACAAACTGAAGAAAACTCCAGAACACATTACAAAACCAGACACAAGATAATGTATGTGGACAGGTCTTTTTAAAAATAAATAATAGTGTTTTTCCTTACAGTGGACTCTCGGTGGATCCGTCGGTTGGGTTTGCCCAGAGCCTCGATGATCTCCAGAGCGTACAGCAGCTTGTGGGGACTTTTAATCCTCAGCAGCTCCTTCCAGCACAGTCCCTCCCCATTCTAGACACCACCAAAAGTTCAGTTATTCGGTGCTGATCTCTGCGTTTCCTATTCTCTATGTATAAATCTTTGCTCTTCTTGAATTCTGACACCGGGATTTAGTGCTCTGTCATTCTGCCGTTAACTCATGAAAGTTTGGTGACTTACCGCATCGTCAGAGATGTTCTGAAAGGCCTGCAGCATCTTGGGACACGTAGGAAGCAGCATCAGCAGCTCCCAAACCCGACGAGAGAGATTCTCTGCATGGAGGTGAAGCTCCTCACACCGCATGCTCTGCATGGACACACACACACAAAACCCTTTCATTTTTAAGTTCCTGCGATCTTTTTGTCCACATTACTTGTTGCTCTGCATACATGCATCCTTCTTCCATCAGTCACACCAACCTCAGGGTTTTCATGGTCCTTCTCTGTGTTGACGCTGGGCGGTTTGAAGCAGGCCAGCATCTCCAACAGGTCGAACAGTGTGGTGAGGTGCGGCTCCTGGAGGAGCAGCAGCATGGGGATGTGCTCCTTCTGGGGAGGAGGCAGACAGGAGGCCGGTAGCTGTATGCCATCCCCCTTCCTCTCCCTCCGTGGAGCTCCCAGAGACACAAACACCATCTGGATCAAACAGACACACATGACGCGGCAATGATTCACCTGTGCTGGGTTTTACACAATCTGCCACCAGATGATTAGAAATAATAAAACAACAAATGCAGACTTTTGGACTGACAAAAAGTAGTAATTAATTATGTAACAAAAACTTTTTATTTAGACCACAGTCTCCAAACTCTGTCTTGAAGTTGGTGGTTTTTAGGTACTGACAAACATAAGGTAAGAGAGGCAGTCACCTGCATGTCTTTGAAGCCCAGCTCATGCAGAGTCTTCTCGTCGTAGTCTGTAGTCAGCTCGTGGCCAGAGGAGATCATCCTGACTGGTCCCATTAAACCACCTGCAGGACACAAAACACACTTAACACCCCAGCTCACAAAGGCTTTTAAAAAGGCATCAAACCAGGGGGACGTGGTGACCGTGTGACAACTGGTCTGGAGAGGTTTGTTTGTGAGTAAACAATAACAAGGGGAGGGTCAGTGGGAGCTGACCTGGGAAGTCTCCCGACTGCCGGCCGCTCTGGCCGAACTCCTGCAGCTGAGCCTGCTGGTTCATCTGCTCCTTCTGCAGGTTCTCGTACCAGTGGGTCACCTCAGCTCGCAGGTCTGCGACCTGGTCACTGGGGTACATCTCGATCGTCATCTGAAAGTTGACACAAAGTATACATAAAGGTTGAACCTAAAGACGTAACTGTTTGAGATTTACGTTAAGATTCAAATAAACGTTGACTCGAAAGATTCAATTCCTAATAAAAAATTAAAGCCAATATGATATTCATTGTCTACCTCCATGTTTTCACTGTAAGCCACTATGCGTGGAATGCATTATCATAATGTCCTCATGTAGCAGCGAATTTCACTGGGACAAAACAAAAACTTAAACCAGTGTAGTGTGCAGTGTAGATTTGTCACCTTGTCAGGAAGGCCGGCGGGCTGACAGACGATCCGGAGCGGCAGAGACTGTTTGTCGCTCAGTGCCTTCAGGTGGCTGCTGATTCCCGTCCCCTCGATCTGCCACTGCCGCAGGTGGTACGCAAACCTGACAGGACAGGAAGAGAAAACACTGTGCTGCTGAGATGCGTTTTTACATTAATGGCTGTATATCTGAGTCCTCCCGTAAGTATTTCTGGTGTGTGTACCTGCGTCGAAAGGCCTCCAGGTGTGTTTTGAGCATGAGTAGCCCCCTCTCGATGCTGGTCAGGCTGGAGTGGGCGTCCTTCTCCAGGTTGGCTGAAGCCATCAGCAGACTCTCCATGCACTTCCTGATAAACTCCTGCTCCTTCTCCAGGCCTGTCTTACCAGCTGGAGATGTTACCATACACATAGCATACAGAAAAGACATGATGCAGGACAAAACCAGATATTTCTTTTCTTTGAAGTCGTTAGTCACATGGTAAAAAGATGTTTGATATTCAATTTGACATAAAATGTAGCTTTCTGTTGATAAGCGACAAAAGCCAAAGATAATCAGATTCAAGGTAAAAAAAAAAAACACTTGATATGACAGTCAAAATATTTGCATTAAGGTGTGTAAACGGTGTTTTCTGAGTGTAAACGACGGAGGAACACTAACCGTTGATGTAGTAGGAGTTAATGTACTGGATCGCGGCGCGGCTGATATCAGCAGACTGAGCTCTCAGAGCGATGCCCCACAGCTGGTCCATCCCACACAGCTGGAGACAGACACACACACACACACACACACACGGGTAACTGTCTCTGGTTTAACTAAAGATGAGTACTTCTAACATGTATGCAAAGCTCCAGTCTCCACATTGTCTACAAACCTTTTTCCACAGCAACAAATATAAAGTTATTAAAGTTCTGCCAATGTTATTATACATTTGTTTTTTGTTTTTTTTAAATACTGTTGTAAATCTGAAGGAATGACTCAGAAGGAGTTTGTTTACCTCACAGCTGGAGGCGTTGTCCAGTGCGCTGGTGGCGAGGCGGGCTAGGTTACAGAGGTGTTGAAAGAGGTTGAGGCCCGTCATGCTGATAGTCTCTGGCTTCAGCTGGGGCATCTGGAGACACACACACACACAAAAAACAACATCAACACAGCTGTTCAGGGCTAATTACCATGTTTCCACTGGAGCTCAGCTTAAATCATCCAGTGGAATAAATGTAAGAAACTCTGCTGTAAACTGTCTCATTAAGTAGAGTTGTTTTTCCTTCTCTCATTGTCATCTGACATGATCATAGATGAATTTGCTGAGGACAAACTGATAGGTCTACTTCTGACAACTGATATGTCTAACAACTCTCAACAAAATCTCATTGGTCTTTCTCTTCTTCGAAGAAAAAACACTTTTCTAGATAAGCTTCACATGCTGGGATAGGTTTGAACTTGAGGAAGATGCACAGTTTAGAAATTCTCAAAGTGGGTTTCCCAAGGTTAGTAAGTTCACATGGAATTGCCAAAACAAGTGTAAATTGGTTAAAGAGTTCCTTCAGAGATACATTAGTTTTTTGGGATGTTGAATGAACTTTGTTTCCTACTATCCCAGAGTCAGAAACTAATAAGTTGGCTAATAGGCCCTAGATTTTGCGGGTGAGGAAATAACTCGGCGAGGAGGCACATCGTTTCGTTCAAGAGCTGAGATGGCTTGGTGTGGTGTTTGTCCCGCCCCTCCTGGACTGTGATTGGATGACTGGGTAAAAAGTGACAGTGACGAGCGCAGCATTCTTCCCAAAGCTGAACATTTTTCAACTCTCTGCGACTGGGAAAAAACGCTCAGCGCGGAATAGACGCCAGCGGCGCATCGTTACCATGTAGTACCATGTAGTAAAAACGTGACGCTCCCATTGGAATGAACTGGCCTCAGGAAAAAAAACTCTTTGCCGGACACAGGCCCAAAGGCATCCAGCAGTTGTGCAAAGGGGGTGTGAGCGGAGGCCCACAGTCTTAAGACTTTGATACCACCTCGTTTAGAAAACAGATAGATGGATGGACTACTTTCTACAGAAGTCTGAGGAGAAATGGGTTGTGCCGTTGAAATCATAATTAATTTTCTCTCTCTGATGTTTTATGAATTTCTAGATGCAGGAAATCTTCACGTAGTTTTCAGTTATGTGAAACATTTATCAAAACAGGCTCAGTCAAATCTCGTAGGAACTTCTTTTGTCAAATCACGTAGCAAAGGCTGAGGTTGTGAGGCAGTGGGTACATTTACAAGCAATCTAGAATCCCTGTTTTATCTTGGTTTTGATCTTTGGGAAACCTGGTTATTAACATGTCTGTATACATGATTCTATCCAGGTTTCTGATCATCTGTGTGCAGATGTGTCATGATGTCTCACCACCTCAGCCACTATATTTCCTCTACCAAATGAAGTACCTTTACCAAGAATTTCCCTGGTTTCTATCTGCGTACTCCAGGTAGCATATCCAGGTTTATACTCCAGAAAACTGTATCATAGCCAGGATACTCAAGGCTGCTCCTCGCCAAGAACAAAACATTCAGAATTCCAAGATAATTAGGAAATTCCAGCAGCAGAGGAAGCCCTGCAACTGAAACTAGTTCACCCAGACTTCAAGGACAATATTTGATGTCTGCCTTTTTTTTTTGTAAACTTCTCATTCCTGTATATTGCATCGTGTTTGTGTTTCCTCTCTCTGTCCTTACCTTCTCTAGAAAAAGATGTTTGTAGGTCTCCATGCCCATAGCGTGCTGGTCCTTGCTGCGGACCTGATTGAGGAACCAGTGCAGCGCGTCGTCGTAACACTCGCCGTCCTCCACCAGGCAGTGCCACAGGATGTCCACCTGCTCCAGACTCAGTCCTGAAAGACGGAAAAACACACAAAGAAAAACACAAAATCACACACCTACACCTTCTTTACCTAATACAACACAGACAGGTGCGATGTGCCAACATCAAAAGGCCTTTTTGTTGTTGTTCGAGTTTGATTTTATTGTGAAATATTTGATAGTTTTACCTCTTTATGCTTAGAATATTACTGAAAATTAAAATTAGGAAAAAATCATTCTGTGCAGACTAATTTTATGGTGATCTATAACTGAAGTGTTCATGGTACTTTCTATTGCCCTCAAAGAATCTACATAAATCTAAGATATTCAAAAAATAAAATTAGCAAAACTTGGGATTTAAAATAGAACAACTAAAGATAAGAACAATAACAGACGAAGATGAAGCAGACAGAAGAAATTCTATCATCCCCTGATACAGTATAGTTACTGTTGTTTTTCTGGAAGAGTACAACAGGTACAAGAGGCTTTTAGATGTCAGTCAGGATGAAAACCTGCCTGGATCTCAACTACAGTCCCTCACTCTCAAACAGAGTTACGTCATTCTCGCTCACAACACAGACAAAAGGGAGCATTGTGCTGGACCTCTATTGCATCAGGGTGGCAGGAAACATTTCTCAGAACGTTGGCACATAAACCTAATACCACCTGTATAACTAGACATAAGAAGGGATAGATGAGGGGATTTTTTTAATGATTTATTTGGATGAACTAAAGCTTGAACAGTCATTAAATTTCAATATCTAAAAGATGACGTGTTTATTTTATACACATTCATGCCAGCTTTACACATATTCTTCAAAATTAAGTGTTACAGTTACAACTGCAGGATTAAATTTTTAGTGCATAAAAGTGTCTTCAGCTTGTGAATCAACACGTTAACTATCTTTTAAGTTGGACTTAAATGTACTATAAATCCTTTTGTTTTCCAAACCACGTTTCTGTTCTCTGAGCAGAATAAAAGAAGCTGATTCTTACTGAAGTGGTCTGGAGATCCCAGTGTGGAGAAGACGCAGGTGAGGAACTGCAGACGGACCTGGACCTCCGCGCTGTGGCTGTAACTGCAACGGCACGTCAAAGGGAGACATGTCAGCATCAGGTGTGACCTTTTTTAAAATCATATGATTTTTACTGGAATCCATAACTTTATCATACAGAGAGAAACGTCTGTGATTTTAATGTGTTTTCTTGATGCGTGTTACTGCTCATGTATGTTTGGAACAACCTTAAGGAAACTAGGTATTAAACTAGATATTTAAGTAGCGTTTGTCAACATGACTGAACATGACAAAAGGGCAGCACAAAAGCGAATTAAAACACATATTTTTGCAGTGATCTTGCTTTTAATCCTTGTTGCAGCTCTGTAAAGCACTCTGATGAACCAGAACTGAGTGGGACAGAGCTGACAGGCTGACAGACTTACAGCGCAAACTTGTGCAGGTGTTCACGGACTTCTTGGATGTAGTGCTGCAGGTTGTCGAAGAACAGTTTCATCATGTGCAGCTCCTTCTCAGCCCACCTGGCAGGACCGACAAACACATCAGTACCACACTCATGATATTAGATAGTTCCCTCTTCATGTCATCATAAATTTAATTTAGGAGCCATTTAACATCTTAAGACCAGTAAAAGTTTGGAACGTGTGCAGGACAAATTGTAAAATATATGTTTAAAGAATACACAGCTTGAAGTACACTATATAGACAAAAGTACTGGGACACCTACATCCCATTCTAAATTCATAGGCATTAATATAGTAATATAGAGTAATACAGAGTCCGGCCCAGCTGCTTTGTGGGGTTTCTGCCTCCTGAATAATCTGTTGACATCATTCTCTGAGATGGGGAAGGGAGAGGGTGGAGCTGGCCAGCTCTGAGGAGGGGGCGGAGGAGATGGTGGACTGGGGCTGACGCTGAGCGGAGGAGTCATGGAGTCATTTTTGCCCATTCATCCAGAAGAGCATTTGTGAAAACAGACTTTGGATTGGAGGACCCTGGCACGCAATCCCAAAGGTGTTTGATCGTGTTGAGGTCAGGGCTCTGTGCGGGCCAGTCAAGTTCTTTCACACCAAACTGGGAAACCCATTTCTTTATAGAGCTAGCTTTGTGCATGGGGGCATTGTCCTATTGAAACAGGAAAAGGCCAAACACAAACTTCTGGGAGAACTATTATCTAAAATTATATGATGTAGCATCAAGATTTCCCTTAAAGACCACACAATGAAATAACAGCCCCTTCCAACTTTTGTCCATATAGTGTCCACTAGCTGTTCAACACATTAATCTGAACTTGGCTGCTCTGATACACAAGCTAGAAACATTACTTACATGGTGATCCAGTGGGTGTCGTAGCTGGAGCCAAACTGCTGAAAAGTGCCAAAAAGCTTGGGTAATAGACGCAAGGAAACCACAACAGACCTGAGGTTAAGACAAAAAGATGAGGGTCAAAACAAAGACAAAAAAATATTTTTTTGTTGCTGTGTGACCAGTTTTTTTTCCTCTTTTACGTTATATTTGCAGACGTGATCATAAAAGATGTTATTTAAGGCAGAACAGCAGCACCAATAATGATCATCCTCCAATGTTACGTTACGGTGCTATGAAATATTTTCCATGCAGTTTTCAGACATTCAGATTTTAACGGTTTATTTGTGGAAATGATTGATTGATGAATTTTATTAAAACGCTGAATAAAAATGAGACCAATGCTCGGGTATAGGTGACCCTTACCTGTGGTGGGCTAAGTTGTCAAGGCAACCCTCGATGAAGCGCATTCGGATCTGTCTGTCAGTGAACCAACATACGAGCGAACACAGCAGCTTTTCTGCTTCATTAATCAGACCCTCAGACAGATGGATCTGAAAACACAAAGACAGACAAACGAAAAATCAGATCACACAGGAACACTGAGGATGTTGGCATTTCTGGCTTTGACTAGTGCTTATTCACCTGTGACGCACTGAAGAGCTCATTATTAATTAATTATTCTTCTCTTTATAATTTTGTTTTTCTCAGCTGTTGGTGCTTATATTTTTTTGGTCATGTTGCTTCTGGGAAACACTTTGTGATCATTAAGAGGAATCTTCTAATGAGAAAACCAATTATCACCTCTGGTCAAAGCCAAATGCTATAAAAACAAAAACAGTAACGCATAAAGCCATATATCACTGGAACAGTTTGCCATGCTTTATATATCGAGGAACTACAATAACAGTTTTTAAGTAGCAGCTAAAGAGGTGGTTGAAGACTCACTGCGTCCTACTGCTGTTCGTTGGTTGGTTAAGCACCACCTCTACACATTACAAACAAAAAAAGCCATACCGCGTCCTCGTCCTGCACCAGGTCCCACAGCAGAGTGTTGCCCTTCTTGCAAACATTGTCTAGGTTGATGTCAGTCACTGCGTGGCTGCTGGAGTACTGGTGCTTATGGACGGCTGGACCTGCAGAGATTAGAGCGCTCACAAAATTAGCTTCTCCGGTTCTTTGGGAGGTTGACATTTATTTTGTCTTGGGGATTTAACACAACGTATTGTATTGGTCAAAATAATCTGATTATTTCAAGCTTTTCAAGGCCCTGTATGTGGCTCACCTTGCACCAGGTGCTCATGGTAGATGGAGGCCAGGTTGGGGAGGTGCTGCTGGAGGTGGGAGCTGAGCTCAGCGTGGGAGTTGATCTGGACCAGCTCCTCCTCGCAGCCCGACTCCTCACCGTCAAAGTCAGCCATGTTCTTCTCTGACTTGGCGCTGACCTGAGAGCTGCTGCAGCTCACGTCGTCAGCACTCAGCATGTCCTCCACCATGGGACTGAGGGAGGGAAGACAGCTTTATAAAGGAGTTAGGGTGGCAGATAAAGATATTGAAAAACCAATGACTAGATTTCCATTAATTTAGCTGTAAATATGTTTTAAGTGACTTTCTGATCTTTCATCTAGCGCCAACAAGGCAAAATGTTCTTAATGTACACATGAAATACATAAACGCAACAAGCAGAATTACAAAAAAAAATATCAAGACAAATTTGAATTTTTGAGACCACAGATGTCACAAGATTCGTAGTTTTCAGTTTGTTCCACAAATGTCCTGAACAAATTTTCCTGAGACACGCATTAGGCTGGCGGCCTTACCCTTCATGATGGTGGTGATGATGATGGTGGTGGTGGTGGTGGTGGTGCTGGGGGCCAATAAAGCGGCGACAGTTAAAGAGCTCACTGCCCATGGCCTCTCCCAGGAAGTCCTCGGGCCGCGGGAGGCACGGAGGCTCCTGAGGCCCCTGGACCATCTGTGAGGGCCCGATGTCTGGTGGCTGCTGCTGGGGCTCTGTCCCCTCGGGCCGAGCGGACGAAGACGTAGAACAGGCATCCAACATCCTCATCCGGCCCTCCAATGACGTTGACGCTGTAACCATGACAGCAGAAGTCTCTGTGTTGAAGGGGAGGACCTTGGACTTGGCACCGCTCCCTGAACCACTGGGCCCTGCCCCCTGGTTTGGACCTTCACCGAGTGCCTCCCCCGCCTTCCTCTTCCTCGACTCCGTCTGCTCGCGGGGCTCCTTCTGTTGCCCGCCTTCAGCAGTCAATCTGTTTCCCTCTTCTTCGTCCTCTTCATCGTCCTCATCATCGTCCTCATCGTCTTCCTCTTCATCGTCCTCCTCCTCCTCCTCCTTTAATGCCTCACTGTCCGCCATGTCGTCAGAGTGCATCTCGCTGCCGGGGCTGCCAGCCGACTGGCTGGCTCGGCTGGAGGCAGCTTCGTTGCTGGAGGCCTCGCTGCGGCCGCTGCTGCTGCCCGGCCCGCTGCTGCCTTCCTCCACACTGTTGGCCGTCTCATCCGAGCTGCCCTGCATCGACTCCTGAGGACACAACAGAGACACACGACATCTTCACTTTAAAGGGGGAACATCAGCAGAGTGTAACAATATCACAAATGATCAGGTTAATTGTTAACTTGACTTAACTGAATGTTTCTGCTGCAATGTTCCACAAAATGAAAATCTCAGATATCATGTGCATCATTTTTGAACTTTCCAATCACCAATAGAATTTAAAACGTTCGTTGTTCTTTCCTTGCTGATATTTGCTACCATTAGTTTTTGTTCATCCAGTTCAATTGATTGTTTAAAATTTCAGATACGCAACTCAAATGTTTCCTGTGTCCATCAGCAGCTGTGTATCAAAGGGCCACTTAGGGCCTGTGTCCACCATAGCATTTTTTACCAGCTGAAAACGCCTAACTGAGAGATGATTGTTGTTTGTTCTGCATGGTAATGTGATTTAAATAGTTTTAAATCTTTATATATGAATGGGTGTGAGTACATTGTTGGTTATACGTATTTTATTTAAATATGGGCCCTAACAAATGGGGGTCCAAATAAACAATAAATAAAAAATGAACAAACTAAATATTCAATCTGTGTACAGACATTTTAATAATCCAGTTATGACAAAAGCGTAGCAAGAATATAATTAATAAAACTGTTTTTAAAAGGATCATCTTAGGACATTGTTCTCACATGAAGGAAGCTCCGTGACAAAACGACTCACTTTTTTTCCCCATACATACATACATAATTTCCGTGGAGGTCATGTGCTGCAAGTAGGCTACCTAATTTTACTGAATGTAAAATGTCACCACAAAAGTACGCAGGCCCTGCTCTGGCCCTTGCTCTGCATGAAGAGAAGGCTGAAACAGACCGAGGGACGGACTCGTCGTACGTGGGTCCACGAGATTTTGCGGGTGAGGGAATAACTCGGCGAGGAGGCACATCGTTTTGTTCAATAGTTGAGATGGCTCGGTGTGGTGTTTGTCCCGCCCCTCCTGGACAGTGATTGGATGAGTGACAGTGACGTGCGCTGCGTTTTACCTGAAGTTAAACATTTTTCAATTCTCCCAAATGAAAAAAAACGCTCAGCGTGGAAAAGACGCTCAACACCTCGTCGTGCTGCGGCGCTACCATTGAAATCAATTGAAAAATGACGCTGGCCTTTGGTGGACACAGGCCCTTAATCTACATCTGATGAGTTTATGACAGGGGAAATGCAAAATGAAAAAATAAAAATAAAACAGCACGGTTGCAGGATCCAAATCAGCTTAAAGCGTCTGTGTGTGTTGCATGTTTTTATATAACCTGAATGCACACTAACTGATGGGGACTTGTGTCACAGTAGAGACAAAAATTGAGGTCCCCATAGACGAGAGACTGCTTTTTGAGGGTTAACACTTGGTTTTAGGGTTCAGGTTACAATTAGGTTAAGGGTGGGCATGTAGTTGTGATGGTTAAGGTTACCTCTGTGTCAGACAGCCTCTGCTGGCTCCTCTTGCTGCCACTCATCATCTGGTCGTCCATCTCCATGTCGCTGCCTCCACTGTGTTGAGTGTCACTGTTGTCACTGCTGTCCGGACTGGCAGCTGGCGAACCTGAGAGCAGACAAGAAGAGAGACTGAGAACCAGGAACCAGATTGACCAGACCAGATCAAACTGTGGGAAGGAAATCAAACCTGCCGCACTAACATTCACAGTTGATGCTTCAGAGGCTGAGGAAACGAAGACGTACACTGTCTGCGGAACCTCATCTGCTACTTTCAGAATATTTGTGTCTTATTTTGCATTGATAGAAAGTATAATTACTCAAGTACAGTATTTAACTACAGTACAAATACCATGTTCTGCTACTTGATACTTTTTAATTCAGAGGGAATTATTGTACTTGTTCCACCATATTTATTTGACAACCTCAGTTACTAACTGCACTGCAGATTCAGATTATTAAAACAAAATGAAATCAACTAATACATTATGATGTTTTGTTATAGGTTAAGATAAGGCTTTATTGATCCCCAGAGGGATTTCACAAGCTACCTAACAGTATAAATAATATTACAAAATAAATAAATAAAAAATCAGACCTACCATTACCAGCTAAAAAAATTAAAGTGATGATGCAATTAAAATACGCAATTCTGAAATGGTCCATTTCTGCATATTTAATAATTTTACTGTTCGTACTTTTAAGCATATTTTGATACCTATATTGTACTTTTACATAAGTAAAATCTTGAATGCTTGACTTTTGTGGCACAATTATTTCTACATTGTGTTATTGCTACTTTTACTTCTACAAGGTCTGAGTAACTGCACCACCGCCAAACTGTCAAGAGAAAAAAGAAGCCTCTAATCAGGGTTCAAACCTCGTAGCGGTAGAACCCTTCTGTTTTTGTGTGTTTTAGTTAATGCTGTGGCTGTCACACTTTAGTTGTCTTCGCTCTTTATGTCACAGGAAGTGACAATTCAGAGCAACACTATATGATGCGCTTCGTGCCTTTAACGTTTTTGGTGTTTGCTAAAAAAAAAAAAAAAAAGTTTAGTTTAGGAGCTATGTCCTTCCAAAGTGAAGGGTTTTACAGCTTTTTAGAGACTTCATCAGTGTGTCATGTAATCAACTAGAATGTACAGAGGAGAATTTGGTAGACGATTTTTGTTTTTTGTAAACTGCTGCCAGTAGCGTATATTTATCTCCATAAGCGACTGAAGTCGCACACACAGTGACTTCAGACTCAACTTGAGACTCGTCCTCAAAAGACTTCAGACTCGACTCGGACTCGTGAACAATGTTTATTTTTAGGAAACGTCTGATGAGCTTGCCGTTATTCCCCTCCCTCCGTTACCTATAACCTGCCTACGTAACACGTAGCATCTGCTGCGCGCGGCCGCACGTGAGAGGACAACAAACACCACAGCTGCTCCGCTCTGAACGCAAATAGGTCAGTAACCTGAGGTTAGTAAACATGTTTAGCTCAGCATTGGCCATCTAACGTTAGCTTGCTTCTCGCTTCAGCTACGACCTACGGGAGGTTTGCTCTGACTGCCGTTGGTTATGAAAAGATGAATGAGTGTTTCTTTGCTTGCCAAACTTGTGGTGGTCGATAAATGTAATCATTTACGTCCCGCTGGCTGCAATCACCTTAATTATGGCCGTTGGCTAGAAAGAGGTTGCAGGTTTATTGTTGATCAGGTAACCTTACAGTTTTATTTAGTTATAACGTTACACTGGTTTGAAAGTCTAGTGGATTGTTGACTTGCAGTGATTGCATTGCACATTATGGTTGTGCTCTGTAAGTTAAAAACAGGTTACAGCTTTATTGATTTGAGAGTCAACAGGGTTTGTTGACTTACAGTAGTTTATAAGCTGTCAATAATTGTAGACATATTGTACATTAGGCTACACGGTTGTGCTCTGTAAGTTAAAAACAGATTTATTGTTGATTATGCAACGTCACAGTTTTATTGACTTACAGTATTTAATAAGCTGTCATTAATTGTACTGCACATTACATGGTTGTGCTCTCAGTATTCCTTATAGCTATGAAGATTTATTAGCAACCTGGATTGAACGCAGCAGGTGATACAACATTCGTAATAACCACGAGACAACACACCCTGGGGGGACCCGCGGTTATGTAGATATAAATGTCTCATTCGAAGGTAATAAAAACAGAACGGTTTATTATGCAAGGTCTTATGTTTGGATCATATATTGCATTTCTGTCAATGGATGCTCAAAATTATTACTCACTGAACCTTTAAGCTATTGATCAGAAAATGCCTGTCAGATTGTCACAGTATTTACAGGACGTATGATTTTATTTTGAAGTCGCTACTGCGACAAAAAGGTTTGAACCCACGAGTCGCTGCTTGCGGCTACGTTCTCGGTTAGTCGTTGCTGGGACTTTCAGATTCGAATCATCAATCTTAATTTCCTGGAGCTGCAAATAAACCCAGACTGACCTTTCTTGTTGCCCATGGGGATGTTGGTGTTGAGCAGGGAGGCAAATGAGCTCTGTTTGGAGAGCTGGGCCTTGGCAGCCAAGGGCGTTGTTCCACAGAGCCTTGATCAGCATGGAGGCCAGGTACAAAGTCTGAGGAGTAGAGCGAAACGCATGAGAGTTTATCACAGAAAAACAAACACATCAAAATACAACTCCTCGTGTTTGCAGCTTCGTGTGCGTTTACCTGCTCGGTGTGGGCGCTGGGGTGCAGGCCTGACACCAGGTTGAGCACGTGGCGAAGAGGCACTGGATCCAGGTTTTTGATGAGGGAAGGGAAAAGGTCGTGGATGTAACGGCTACAGTGTTTTAGCTAAAAGACCAAACAAAAAGTAGAGTAAATTATTTCATATTTGGAGAACATAAACAGAGTTACTCATTGACTGGTACAGAGTTGTTTTTGTACTTAAATTTGGGCTGTATAGAATCTTCTAATATACCAGAATACAATTACATTTGGGTAAGAATGACATGTTATTACATCATTATGATTAATTCAGTATACATTTCTAAACTCTTATTAATTTAGACTGATCAACTGCAGTGTGCATAGCAGTTATAAATTCCTCCCTACTAACTAGAGGCCATGTAAGAATAAATTTCTTTGTTTTATTCTGATAGAGAACTAAATTGTTTACTGATCAACAAATCTGTATTTATCTATATAACTTCATTATCTACTTATAAATGTTAAACTACATAATATTTAACTCCAGATAGACCAACCAGCCAACACTTCCGTGGTTTATCACTAGGGCTGAACGATTTTGGGGGGGAAAAAATCTAATTGCAATTTTTCTGCCAGATATTGCAATTACGATTCGATTTGCAATTTGTTTAGTTTAGCTAAAGTTCAATATTCACTACCAGTCTATTTTTGATGAAACGCGTTAAGCAGCACAGAGCAGATGAGCAGGGCAGGAAGTCAGACACAGAATGGCTGAGAGAATCCGGTAAATTTTCTAAATAAAACACCCTGTGCAGACTCTCGATCGTATATCAACATTAAACACAGTTAAAACAGACAAAAAAAAACAAAAAACACTTAGCCTACTTAACCATGGTAGAAGCACAAAAATCGAGGGCAACCGAACAAATTTAACAAAATCTCAACAGGTCAGCAAAATCAGGCAGGCAACACGCTCTTATTCTGAAATGCTCCATGTGGGAAATGTAGCCTGTGGAGAGTGGCACAAAACCGGCTCACAGAGATAAGGCAAGCAAGTCTGACACACAAGGACGACAACGGCAAGAATTTCTAACTGCATGACTGTTTAACGGTTCAGATGCGCTGTATAAATTACCTACATTTTAAATCACCATCCTCACGATTAGCTAAGCATGTTCTTTCAAATCGCAATGTCGATTTGAAAACGATTAATCGATCAGCTCTACTCATCACCTTGATAGTACAGATATAATGAAAAATACTCCACAGAGGAACAAACAGGTTAATGTAGTGGAATAAAGCTGAGTGCTGTCAGGTGTATATCTGTCCCGTCTCACCTGAGCTGCAGCCCAAATACAGTCGACATGCTGTGTGCTGAGTCGGCCCTCTGCAGCCAAGAAGTTCAGGATCACTTGGCACTGTTTAATGATCTGGAAAACAAACACACATTAAAGATCGGCTGTGCTTGGAGGAAATATATTGCCCTCCACTCTTCAGCGTTGCTGTGTTTAAGTGAAGAAACTGGAGGAGTCAGTTTTGCAAGAGAATATAAATCCTTTTGACAACTTTGAGAACATTTGCATTTAAATGGCCTTTAATGTGTAATATTTTGTTAAAAATGCATCATGTATGTTTGTATATAACTGTTTTCAGTTCACGTCACTGGATAAGAATGTCTCACCTCAATGTGCAAATTTGGTCCGAATATATGCTCCACCACATTGTTGTGGATCAGCCAGTCAGCAAGCTCCTTTGCTATGGACCTGGACATATGACCAAACATAACATTCAGCGAAGTAACACATGTTAACATGAGCTCAACATGTAGAGAAGAATACTTCATCATTTTGTAAAATGTGTGTGCTGTGACACGGTGCATATTGACTGTACAGAAAAAGTTACAGAAATATGTCTTTTAACCACACTCAACATATACACAAGTGAGAAAATGGGAAATGTAGTAAAACATTATACATGGACCATCAAAGTAAACACTGACAGTTCTGAAGACTGTTTCACAGTTGCTTTCGCGTAAATCAATCAAATGCCATTATATCATGAATGAATTAAAGCAGACCAAATTACTTTTTTAATAATGGTTATCTTGGCACCTTTGTGCACAGGCATCAGATCCCTTTAACTTACGTTTCTGTGTCAGACACGAGTGACTCGTTGTTGCAGACATCATTGAAAGTGTGCAGTTGGTTCTGAGGAAACAATGATGAGAGCAAGAGTGTTACGTATACGTCTTTGTTAGGGGTGGGGAGAAAAAAAATCGATACAGCATAGTATCGTGATATTTGCCACGGCAATACTGTATCGATACACCGATGCCAAGTATCGATATTTTATTATATAAATTGCAGATGGGAATTTTAACTTTTTGGTACTAAAATAATAAAATCTATTGCTTTTATAGTCCACTAGAAAACTTTACAGGACCATATAGAGGACTATGAACAAACAAAAATGTATCTTTTTAGATAAACAGATGTTGACAAAGTTTGACTTTAGGACCTAAGTGGAAGTTGGAAAAAGGTAATAAATTGCAATATATCTCAGTATATTTATATCGCAATAAAATCGAATCGCAACATAAATATAGTGATAATATCGTATCGTTGGGCCTCTGGTGATTCCCACCCCTAGTCTTTGTACAAGGTTATTTCCCATCAGTGCCATACCAGAATGCTAAAATTAAAAGAAAGCTATTGGCAGACAAACTGACATTGGGCTTTAATTATCACTGTTGGGAAATACAAGCAAGTCGAATTATGTCTGGAGTCTGTATATGAATCTGAAATATTGTGTAACTGCAAGTTTTAAATCATTGAGTTCACTGTAGAATTAAATTCAGATGGCATGCTAATCAACAGCTGGTGCATTTATAATGACACCAGTCCTACTATAACTAATACTACCTATTGTAATTTTAAGCAATAACATCAAGTATCTAAAACACGTTCTTCACTGGCAGTTTTATGATACAGTCACTTATTATTATTATCATCAGCTGGGGAACAATACAATATGTCCTCAACACTTTTCATTCATATCTGCTAACATGCTAATTGCTAAATATATATAACATGCTGAGCATTTACATTTTAAAATTCAAAACCTGTACGCATGTTAACGTAGTAATGTGAGATTGCTAAAATGCTAAACGTTACATAATAAGGGTGGGAATCTCTGGGCACCTCAAGATTCAATTACGATTCAGAGGGCTGCGATGCGATTATAAAACGATTATCGATGCATTTTGACGCATCATATTTTCTATACTGGATCTCTGGATAATTACCAAACATTTAATTTGCGCATTAAAATCCAAAAGAAATATCTCTTAATTAGTTTAAAAGGACTAGTTTGCATCCCTAATTTACTTTATTAAACTCATCTCCCTGGTTCCTCATTTAACAACCAGTTTTCAGACTCCTCTGAAAACTGAAATATATTTATCAGGATGCACAGTATGTGTACAGGACAGAGCTGCACAGCAGTTTAGTCTAAGCTTGTACCAGATGTTCTCAAACCTTGACAAGTAGATTAGTTAGTAATGACATACAGCTGAGCTAATTAATATTACTTCGTTACTAATTTAGCAAACGTTGCATAATGGCCGAAAAACGTGTTGTAACGGGAGATGCTAGCTAGCGCTAACAGCTAATTGGGGGAATCAAGTATTTTTCACCATCCAAAACCTTTTTTTAGGCCTCTGATTGTTTTCTAGTGTGTGATTAAAGCATTAAAATTCCAACATTGTGCAACTAAGACCTTTTATAAAACTTGGAGTACATTTTGTTATTTGCCTGCTCACATGGATGCGAGGATCTTGCAAAAAGAAGACTTGGAAGTCATTCATCATTTTAAATCCCCATGACTAGGAAATCTTTGATGATAAGTGAGATAAAGAAGGATTGAAACAGAGCTGCAGCTGAAACTCAAATCAAGAATACAGAACCAGAATCAAAATCAGCTCCTTTCAGCCTAAACAACGCGGCAGCCTGTGAGTGACTTGACTTGACTTCAGTCATGTTGGGAGAGTAACTCACTGTGATTTGGCTGAGTCCTGCCAGCCTCATGGTGAGCGTGGGGGACATGAAGTATTTGAAGGCGAGGTCCAGGCTCTCCTTGTCGAAGCACAGTGCGCTGTCCAGCGGCTCCTTCACCGTGCTCCACATCAGGTCGGCCATGTTGCGCGCCGCGCTCTGCCGCAGCTCCTGGTCCGACAGTTTGCACAGATACCTGCAGATAACAGCGTCCTAATTAGCTCAAGTGTCAAAGACTTTACCTGCTGACAAACATTTTGACTTTCATGTACAAAATTCATAAGAAAAAGACATAACTTCAAGCAACTGCTCTCCATGCTAATGTTTGGACAGAATTAAGTGTTAAACATGATTAAACTCTCCCAAAGATAACAAAATATCTGTGAGAATTGTCAGTTTTGTTGATCACTGCCTCTAAAGTATGTGGGTTTCCTAATAATTGTTATATCTAAAATGAGGAATGTGTGCTCTTCTTAAGATACAGCTTTCAATGCAATGTTTTCACTACATTAGTTTAAGCAGAAACACTTCCACCCTCTTCGAAGCTCCAAAATACACCACCAGCGCTTCTGTCACCAAAAAGTCCAGCAGGAAGAATTTAGGAAACTGCTAGACATCACAGCACTGATAACGAAAAAGACTTGAATCAAATTGCGTGATTTTGTTGATGATTTTATAACAACCTGACAGAACCAAGCTTTAACTTTGGGTTTTTCCACATTTTTGTCTATGAATTAAACTTTTCACACATCTGAGGAACTTTGCCAGTACCGCTGACATTCATTTTGATCTCATTCCTTTTCCAGCCCTGCGTAGGCGTATGTTGAGCTATCTGATCAACAGCAGAGTGCTGCTGACTCATCCAGTCTTCACTCCGAGCTGGGGTAGTTGCGCTTGTGGTTCTCAGATCTTTTCCGATGACCTGAAAGGCTACAGCTGCAGCTAAAGGAGTTTGGATTTTGCTGATCAAACTGATTTATTGAACTACAGCCTTGTTTTGATTATGATTAAGCTATGAACTAGCTACCAACTCGTCAGCAAACATATTTTCTTTATCACAACCCACAAAGCAAAACTAACTAGACTTAAAGCAGAGCACGAGGACTCAGAGATAGAAACAGTGTGTTGAACATTCAGGTGCGGTTCAGTCAGTTGACATGGACTGCTTGTCAACACATCTCAATAAGAAAATATTTCTGTATTGTCTGCATGGGCTCCTTATACAATTATTCCTTCAGAAGTTTAACTTGATATGACATGCTGCTATACAGCGTAAAATACATCATGAATAGGCCTGTGCATTGAATCGGCACTGGTATCAAATGAAATGTTTGACGTAGCACTAATCATTAAACAAGACTGAGTTTACAGCCACGTTCGCAGCTCTGTGAGGCTGTACTTAGGTTCAGCGGTGCTTTAGGCTAAATGCCAACGTCAGCATGCTAACATGCTCTCTAGATTAAAGGTCAGGTGATCACCAACGTTATAACAATTCAACCTTGAGGGGGAAAACAAGCGCCTGAATTGTTAAGACATTTCAGTCTGTGAACTGATCGATTGAACCTTCTTTGATCAAACCGTTTCTGATTTCCACCCATTATTCTCATTTTAGGCTTCATTTTATTTTAATTTAGCAATTCTTATAAGATGCTGTTTTGTGTTTTATATGTTCTTGTAAAGCTTTAATCGACTGCGAATCACCGTTGGCATACCTAATCGCTCATCTTGCTACTCCCTGCATTTATGTGGCACATCATTATGTCGCTGGTGTGTGTTGCTCTTTAACAGCTAGACAGGACTCTAATGCTGGGAGACAAATAACCTTCTCCTCCTCGATGTGGAAAGACAGAGGCAGTCAAAGGCTGCTCCTTGATGACAGCGGTTATAATTTTTTAAAACCTAAAGTGGCTTTGATCAAATCAACAGTGAGCTGGACGAGTCTCCGCTCTACCGAGACACAAGAGTCTGTGAGGCAACAGAGCATCAGCCTGCCTGCGTCACATGACCGAGCCTGCCGGCGCCCGTGCCTCCTCTAGGGTCATGTGAGGAGAGGTTCACGCGAGGCCTGGCAACTGTTGCTATGGCGACGGAGGCTCTTCCTAGCAACACATGTGTGGCACTTTGGGTATTTGGAGGAAGAGAGCGCACGAATGAGCGAGGAGCGCCGACTGAGTGAGTGAGAGAGACAGAGGAGGGAAAGAGCTCTGCGACTACATCCACCACGTCTGGAACGTCGACGGGGAGTCGCACCTAGATTAGAATTGACAAAATCTGATATTGCAACATTGATAATCAATATTGAGATAACGATATTCATTTTGATATTCTAAAAACAAGTTGATGGGCCCCGTTTCTGATCTGCATTGTCTCCTTGAGCCGTACTATATTCTTACTTTCTGTCTTTTCATTGCTCTCTTTCCCTCTTTACTCACTCGAAGTGACTGTAGAAGTCTGCACACACGTAATGCGGTATGCTCCACGGCGTATGTGCGTGTAGTGAACCCATTAGCTCAGACTTTCATATGACATTTTCCGTATGACACTGCAATAAGGACTTTGAGTCAATATATTGTGCACCTCTAACCTAGATGCTGATAGTGACGGCTGTCCACGGCATTTAAAGCGGCACTGGCAGCACAGAGAGAGAAGGTTACTCATTAAGACCCAGCAGTCATATGTAGATTTTGGTTTGTTCCAATTTGAATCCAAAAGGTCACCACCACCAATCCTCTGCAGAGGCTACATTTCTTCCAGCCTGAGTTAGGAGGTTGGATGCTGTGCTGACAGAAAAGCAAGGTGTTCAACAAAATGGCAGCTACTCAGTCATATACAAACCAGGTACTCAGGCAGGCCCGTGGCAGTGTGCAGAAGCTCCGGCTTGATATGCAAAAATGTTCTCCTTCTTTTTACTTACAGTTGAATGGAGGGGCTGCTGAATGTCCTGATTCAATTTATTTTATCTGACAAATGTTCAGCTTTGCGCAGCTTTATGTAAACAGATGTGCAGGAGATACATTTCCAAAGATAATGGTTTTAAAATTTTATTTAAGTTGAGGTTAAATTTGCCTCAGTGGGTCTTCATATATTTTCTCTCTCTTTCTTGGTCTCTAGGATTGGCCGATTGTTCCGAGTCTGTATGTTTATACGTGTAGGCTTATTGTCATTTGTTGTATGGAATGCTTGATTAAGAATGCTGTTAAATTAAATTCACCAGCATGTCCCTCAGGAAAACTTTCTACTTTGTTCCCTTATAAAAGCAAACTGCAGAGTCTGTTAAGACTGTTCGAAGTAAACTCACCGTATTACATAGGTGCGGAACGGGATGATGTGCTGCATGACCGCAGGAATGTGCAACCATATTCGGATCTGTGGGCATGACCAAAAACACAAAGTATTTAACAACAAACTCACGAAACACAAAGACACAGGAGATAATCTACGTTGAGCGTTTTAAAAAGTATTAAAAAGTATTTCAGTTGGCAGTTTATGAGGCACATCTAGCCAAAGCTAATACAGTCCCCCCCCCCCCTTTTCACCAATAAGGCTGGGTTAAATGTAAGAAACATCTGCCAGTATAATGAAATACGAACAGCGCCACAAACTACAACCTCATAAATGACCATTAAGTTGAAAAACCCTCTCACTAAAATAAATGAAGCGAGATTTATTGCAGGCCTGTTGTATTAAACTTCATTACTTGTAGCTAGGTGTCCTTAAAAATCCTTAACAGGTAAAAACATCACTTTCCCTCCAAATCCATCTGAAAAACTAATCTCTCAATCTTACATGTTTGGATTTTGGTTTTTGGTTCACTTTTAGGTCTAAATGATGGAAAAAGGAGTTCTTCCAAAGCATGGCTTTTAAAGTGACAGTCAGCAGTAAGCAGCATTTGTGTTCGTCTGGGTTGGTGGACTCACGTTGGAGACGATGGTGATGAAGGCGTGGGCGATGGGAAAGGGGAGGCTCTCTGGAGTGCCAGCCTCGAAGCACTCCTTCATCAGGGAGAGGCCGTGCTTCCCGCAGAACAGACAGACGTAACGCAGCAGATGCAGAGGCACCTCAACATCCTGGCCAATGAGGAGGGACAACATCAGACACACGTTATAACATCAAAAGCACATTTGTATTTTTATTCGCCCTGTTTTTGTGTTTTTGAGGATACACAAATGTTTGCATTTAGGCATAAAACCTAGGCGACAATTAGTTTAAACTGAACTCCTCCCTTAAAAATCTGGTTGTTTATCTGTGAAAAGGCAGTGCTTTGGTAACGCTACCTTGTAAATGAATTCACAATCATGTCAAAAGCTGCTTTGAACTCAGCTGCAAGATTAAAGTTAAGTTTGTCACAAGACCTGCAGCATTTCTTTCAACATTTACTTCTATTCAGCAGTTTAGTCTTTGCACTGCATTGCCAATTTTGGTTCATTTAACAATAAAACGGTGAACTTGTTTGGACCTCGTTTATTTTAATTAGTATCCATCAATGTACATCCGATATTTCTATGTTGTGTATCAGTTGTTTTGGCCAGTAGAAACAGTGAAAGCTGCTTTGTTTTTCTTTTCTAGCCCAACTGTTCTTTAAGTTTTCATACAGCCTTTTCTTAAATTCCAAACCTTCCTGCACCTGAGTTTAATGAAAACTTTATTACGGTGGGAATGTAAAAGCCATCAAGGTAGCAGACTATTTGGGGACACATTATTGCTCTCTGGGGGACAATGACTTCATCGACAGGAAACCAAACCATTTCCAATAAAGGGCAACTCACCCAGAACAGCTCTTATACTAGTTTTAAGCCCTAAACCCTTTTGGCAAACTACAATATACACATGAGCTCATTTAACATAGAGGTACTGCATTCCTTTCAAAAACATTGTTATTGAAATCATTCTGACCTCTTAAATGTTTTATCTCAGAACACAAAGAGCGGCGTCGGGGGCAAAGACCAGAGAAACCACATTACCGTGGACTTTATGAGGCTCAGCACATTGTAATAATGTAGGCGTAAAACCACCAAAGAGGGCAGGAAATGTGGACAAAACTTAGCTAAACAAAGACTACTCAATTCAAAACACTCAACACTGACTCACTTGAACCAAAAACTATGCGAGAATGTCCTTCTGAATAAAAAGTTTTGCCTCTCGGTAAAAACTGAACATGTAAACGGTCTTTTTCCAAGAAAACATCTACCATAAGCAGAGTTATTTTTGTTTCATGTGACTTTGGCTGCCTTTGATAACAGTAATCTAGAAGTGCCTTTTTCTGGTACGTCATAATCTGCTACACATTTGTACGGATCTGAAGGTGATTCACACCAAAATGATCTAAAGAACAGAAGAATGCTAGTTTCTGTCTTAGTGTTATAGTAAATCTACTCCATTTGAGCATTTTCCACTCCATATGAAGCCATTTAGTCCAGTTGTATTTCAAAAACAAAAGTAAGCAGAGTCAACTGGACCAAATAAATCCAAGCTGGGCCACTAAACACAGAGCAGAACAAAGTTACACATCAGACAACATTTAAATCTGGATCCTCAGATGCCTGGGGATCAGCTTTCTGAGATCAGGAGACAATAAGAACTGCCCCATGAGTGAAATGCTGAATGGATTTCAGAACAGCAATAACCGAATTACAAAATAAGAACTGGGTTTCTGGAAAATAATGGGGGGTTTCTGCTCACAACACACCGAACTGGAAGATACTAAAGTTTAAGTTAATAATAACAAGGCAGCAGTGTACACTTCAGTGTTTCCCACAGGATCTTAAGATACTATGGTGGGTGGGCCTCGAACCCTGTTGGGGGTTCTGGGGGCCCCTTTTTTTTCCTTTCTTTTTTTTTTTTTTTTTAAAGTTAAATGCATTCAATTGGTGCAAAATTAAATGTACACTTGACAACAATGTTGTGGTCTAATAAATTTTTTAACCATTAACTATTGTATAGCTATAAATAGTGATGAAACAGCAACAAAAGTCAAAAAATTTATTTTTATTTTATTATGTTTTTCCCTAAATCAAAGAATAGAAAATATAATAAATAACTTCCATAACGTTTTATTGTTGTCGTTTTACTTTTAACGGACATATGCAATATGTTTTATACTTTCAGTGAATATGATCCAATTAATTTTATTTCCATACTGTAAAGACACTTTATTTTGAAAACCGAATGTTGTCACATATGCGTCCTCGCGCTATAGTCATCCAGTCCGACCCAGTTTGATAAATAATGTTGTATGTGGTTTTCGTATCGCGTAACATGAAGACTTGACAGCCTCTCTTCAGCTAGGACTCTCATACTGCAACACTTGTCTTTGTAAAGAGACAAACTGACAGGATAAAGTCTCTAACCTGCCTGTCAGCTCGCTCTGGGCCGTTTCAGGTACCATAAAAGCTTGAATACGTGTGCACTCCAAATTTAGGTGCGGCAAGCTTAATCGCCGTCTCACAAACGAGTGACAGAAACAGTTTTCCAGAGCTACACAGGCAAAACTGCAAAGCTTGACAGGCACAGTAACAGTACCTATGGAGGCATTGCACAGAAGTAACTAACAAATGTATGAAATCAAATTACTTCTCTTACTAATTGATTATAATAATGGTGAACTGTTTTGGATCTGGTAGTTAATCTTGGATATTTAACATTCACAGTTGATCACTGATCATTAATAAACGGGGGTAAAATGCATCCTTACTAATGATTTAAATCCAAATACACGGAACAAAATTATACCATACCATTGCTTTTATACTTTTGCTCAGTGTGACAGTGAAACTAGGCAGAAATTCAAACCCATGTGTGTCACACTGGCTCCCTCATGTTACTTACTGATGATGGAAACCAAAATCATGATCACAATCATTATTTCACAATAGCTTTTGCAACCCAAAGTTTTGGTTAGGTTTACTGAAACAGTTCCATGACTAAATGTTATGCACGTGTGGCTGCTGTAAGCGGGAGAAGACACAAGGCAGGAGTTTGGGACATGTAAGTAATAACCTTGTCATTCTGACTTTATTTGACAGAAGGTTTTGAATGTAACTGAGATATTAACTTCCAGTTGACAAACATCTTCACACTGCCATCAACTTGACGAAGAATCTGCTGCAGAATAGAGACATCTGAGACAAGTTACAGGAGGTGACTCGGTGAAAACTAGTGCTAGAAGAAGTGAACTAAAACGCAAAATGCTGGGCCCGCTGAGTGAAGATGTGACCGATAAACCTGAGTCTCTTCGGTGGTCATGTGACACTGTTAGGCACATACGGGTCCCTGATGTCCTCGTCTGTTACAGCAATTCCCAACATGCCCCAGGCCTACATCTAGTTTTCATCATCCCCCCCTGCTCCTCCAGCTCATGCTCTGGATGCAGCACAGCTGTCGGGTTTGGGCAGGGAGCTCGTTTCCCAAGAAAACTAATTTTGAGGATAGAATAAATTAAAGAGATGCATCCAGCACGAGAACAAGACGACAGAGATTAATCTTTAGACAATGGCTCTCAGAATTAGGTTTCAGGAAATGTCCTTTTTTGCAGCATTTGTCTTAACTGGCCTTAAAGTGATTGACGGGAGGTAGATTGCTTACGTTCATGTCGCAGAAGGAGCCGAGGATGTTGCTTTCGTGAGCAGATATGTCCTGGAGGAAAGAAACAGAGATGCCAGAGTTTCAGAGGACGTGCGGGACAAGAACACTTTTAGCATCCTGAAACAAAGTTATTCAAGGCTGGTTTTGGTATTGTCAACAGAAAAGCAACAAAACATCAGTGCAGTTAGACCTAGGGGTTTAGCCTAGCTTAGCACAAAGACTGGAAGAAGAGGGAATCAGCAGAATGTTTAAATCCAAAGTTTAACACTTCTAACGTTCTCTAATTAACACAACATTTTTTGGCTGGTTGAATCTGTTCACAAACAAACGTGGTGACCAACGGCCCGGTGCTGTGTCCTAGTCAAGACTCCAGGGAGTCTCGCTCAGGCTAATTTCTCATTGCTGTACTAAGCTAATTTACGGGAAAATATGTTTGTTATGCTTTTAATTTCATTTCATTGTTCTTTATTCAGACTCATCAATATCAGCTTCAAAAATGGAGCACTTGTCAGGCTCTACTCTGTGGGCATGGTGGTGTGTGATACGGGACTTGTCCTTACCTCTATGGTGGGGTGTGTGTTGTGTTTGTAGGCTGTGTAGAGGGGGAACTGGATCTGGAAGATCTTGGCGGCACATAACAGTAATTTCTCCCTCTCCTCTGTGCTCCAGGAGCTGAATGGGTCCTGGCTGTCATTGCTGCTGTTTGCACCGACACCACCATCACCACCCCCGGACCCACTGCTGCCCTCCCCGGGCCCCAGTGCTTCCGTCTGGGCTTCAGACGGCTGGTTGTCCACCTGACCCTGGCTCTGGGTCTTATTCTGGTTCAGGTCGGGAGTGTCTGCGTCCTCTTCGGCAGAGTCTCTCTCCACATTCACGGGTTCGTCCTCTCCAGGCGAGGACGGCTGAGGGAGGGGCCCAGGCGCAGACTCTGTCCCGCTCCATTCAGACCCCACACCCTCGGCCCCAGACACGTCCCCTTTATGGGTGTGGTCCTGGACGCTGCAGAGACGGTCTCTCAGGCTGCTGATCTGAGCGATGACCAGGTTGATGAGGGCGTAGACCAGCTGATTAAAGACCTCCAGGTGCTTGTACTCCTTGAAGCAGCAGAGACATTGCCTGAAGACGATGCAGAAGAAACAGGAAATGTTAAAGAGGCATCAACATGGCCAAAGAGCTTCATTCCCAAAACAGTCACTTCAGGATCTCACTGAGCGGTATTGTAATTATGGTGCTACAAATTACGATTTTATTGTATTTCTATAAAAAGTGCGATGCCATTTATGACATTTCTTGTTGTTTTGCTAAACCTTTTCAGTCATGAAAATAGAAAATAAATGAAGGGAAATTCCTCTTTCTTTTCTGCTGTGAAAATGGGATTCTATATGTTTATCATGTCAATCACAGGAAATGACATCGTTACATCTAAGTGTTATCAGCAGGAATACCCTCTGTGTCGTTGCAATTACTCTTTGTCATGTAGGCGGCCTTTAGCAAACTATGATAGATTAATTAATGTCTCACTTTGCTAAAGAGCTGTAGTATTAATCAGGAAATATTGCTTTAACCTTAAAGCCTCATTCAGTTTACTTCAGCTATACTCACATTGTGATTTAGTTTGTGATTATTTTTAGCACAGATTAATCCAACAATTACCTTTTAGATTTACAGACTTATAGTTTAGTCTAGCTGAGTTTGTTATCAGACAATGCTAAGTTCCAATACTACCTGTATGTCTCGTCACAGTGACATCTGACACATTTACACACAGTAATCTCACCCACAGATCCCCCCCCCCCCCATCAAGATGAGATGCATTTTTAGCCTAGATTAAATTTTTATTGGATCACAAGGTTTGTAATATAAACAGGGGCTCTGGCATGGGAGGGTAGAACGGGTCGTCCACTAATCACAGGGTTGGCGGTTTGATCCCCAGCTCCTCCTGTTCCTGGAGTGTCCTTGGGCAAGACACTGAATTGCTACTGGTGCTACAAGCACTTTGCATGGTAGCTCACTGCCATCGGTGGGTGAATGAGAGGCAAAATGTACGGTGCTTAAAAACTTAATATGCATATAGGATTTTATTCCCATCCAATTAGGGCTGAACGATAGAGGGGGGAAAAAAAGCTAATTTGGATTTTTCCGCCAGAAATCTCGATTCTGATTCGATTTGCAGTTTTTTTTAAGTTAAACTAATTTTCAATATTCATTTTGTAATATAAAAAAACATGTCATGGAGCATTACCACATGAGACACAAATCAAAACACCCTGTGCAGACTCCCAATCGTACAATCAACAATAAACACCGTTAAAACAGACAAAAGAAAAATTGAACTACGTAGCCTACTTAACCATGGTAGAAGAACAAAAATCAACGACAACTGAACAAATCAACAAAATCAGCAAAATCCGGCAGGAAAAATGCTCTGAAATGCTCCAAGCATCAATGCTCCAACCAAACCGGCTCACAGAGAGATGTTATTTTAGTAGAAGCACAAGAAAGGACAAATGAACAACACATCAACAGCGTGTGGAAAGCTAAACGCGGCGCTGCTGAAACACTTCCAGAGTGAGTTGACGCCAGGCAGAGGACGGACAAAATGGCGGCCGCCGCATCTGCCGTTGTCCCACGTTTTCCTATGGGTTTCGTTTGTTGTTGTAAAATGTACCCGCCCTGTGCCCGCTCTGATTGGTGAGTAGGACCGTAACAGGAGGCGCATGATTGGCGAGCAAGGACGACAACGGAATGAATTTGTAACTGCATGACTGTTTAAAACGGGTCAGATGTATAATTAACTTACATTTTAATCGCCATCGTCATGATTAGCTGATCGTCTTCTTTGAATTCACAAGTTCTACAGATAAAATTACCAATTTGTTTGCATAAACAATAAAAGAAGAATAAAACGAAGAGCAGCTTCGAGTTTATTGTCACATTCAGGAAAGAGAACCGAGAATGTGTGAGTGTACTCACACACAGATGTTTTGCCACGTCTCAGTGTACTTCTTACCCATCACTTAAATCAAAGTACAGATCAGGTCACCTGCAATTTCCTCTTTTCTTTCTCTGAAGATGGAAGTGTTATACACTTAAAAATAAAGCACACAGCAGGGCCAAAAAAGGATTTCTTCTTGGTATAATTTAAACAAATGAGTCAGCAGAATCACTCATCATGAATCCTTCATACACCACGTATAAAAACATTCCAGCTGGATGAATAAAGACACCAAAGTAAATGAGAGTCATCTTTAGTCAGAACGCTCATGTCGTCTGATGACCTCGGCTGTCAGGGCACATTGGACTCTAAAATAAAAATTTAAAAATCTATTTATCTACCGAAGCGTCTCTGAAACATCAGTAACCATCACAGTAAAGTCAAATACACACCAAACCACAGGCTTCACCGCATGTAATGCCTTGCTCGAGGGCAGCTGGACTGTTAGTTGCTGAAGAAGGGAACGAGGAGTCATTCATTTCCCCTGACAAGATCATCCCAGCGGGTGATGAGCCAGCATGACTCGAGTTTTTCCCGTATTTCCAGAATTTTCTCACTGCTTTACATCATTTTCAAGACGGGTTTCCATCCAGCTTGTCTAAAATTATATTTGCCATTTTCTCCCTTTCTAGTGTTTCTGAAAGACATGCAGTCCTACAGCCCAGAGAGAGTTGAAGGCAGGTCAGAGAAAACCCCACCACGCTGACTTGTAGAGATAAAGTCCCGCCAAAGGAAAAAGCAACACCAAAAAAAAAGCAACTGTGTGATGTTACTGTTAATGCAAATTCAGCACTTCCTGCAGTGTTTTCTCTGACACAGCATATCATTAAGAGTACCGTTATGACATTAGGTCAAAATGTGGTTCTGATTTTTTCCCCTCAACAGATCATTTAATAAGTGAACTGGGGAAGCAACGAGCTGCAGGTGCTACTTACAGTTTGGAATAACCTTAAACTTTAAACACAGGACCAAGAAAAGTCAAATGTCAAAACTTCTTCTGTTTGCATTTGTGTAGTTGTGTAAATGTTCTCAGCTGACTCGTACTGACCTCTGTGTCCAGGAGCCGATGTAGCCCAGTACTCGCAGGGCATGTTCCTTTTTTAGCTGGAAGCCTCCTTCACTGCTGTCTGCATCCGATACTGAGGAGAGAAACAGGAGAAAAGACCTGTTAGAGAACAGCTAGATGAATCGGACCAGAAAACATGTTATTTTTATTTACTTTTAATTTTATTCTCCAGAGAGAAGCTGACTAAACACCATCCGTGGACTGGTGGTTGGATTTATAGTTGTTGAGTCGGTCAAAAACACACTGTTAATGTCGGGTAACCAAACTCAATTCAAAGTTGGGACAATTAATATTTATTTGTTAAGTAGTAAAATAAATGATCTAGTCTTTGGAAGGACAGACTAAACAAGTAATAGGGAGGCCACAATTGGTTATTGGACATGTCAGTATCAACTTACAGTTTTATGTTGGCAGACATGCAAAAATAGAAATGTTACAATATCTGCATCTTTATAGAATTTTGACCCTTGCTATTCCAAATTCAAAGTTACCTTTTGACTGTATTTGCACTTATACTATAGTCATAGTTTAATTTTCAGCAAATATTCAACATTTTCTGCAATCTTCTATTTACCGTTTCTATCAACTTCAATAACAGCATCTATAGTCCTGTACTGTATATCCTGCCTCAGTACATCACATGCGTGTCACAAGTCTGTAATATCCAAATTTGAGGGATCATATTGATGTTAAAGGGGTCCGCCGATGATTTAGTACTTCCCCTCCACAAAGTGTGTGTGGACTCACAAGAGAGACTCAAATAATCAAAGCAGAAGAGGCCAACACAAATGCTGGATCCTACATTTCCCATAATGCAACAAGTTAACTGTGCAACACAGGCTTTCTGTTATAAATGTGAAGCGCCCCAGCACAAACTGAGACTTTGAAGTGAGGTCACGTCCCCCCGTTACACTGTCATTCTGTGGGAAACACTAATAGTTACGTTTAATTTCTGGTTGTGTAAAAAGATTCCCACATTTTGTAAGAAATATACCCTTAGAGCTATTTTGGATTATGCAATTCCAGTCAGACATTGTATTTTGGATTAACAAAAGGTTCTGTCCCTCTGGAAAATTCTAATTGTTTCCTGCAGAAAAGTGATAACTAAAGATATATAAAGGCGTGTGACGTGTGACGGAAAAACTGACATTTTCCTCAAGAAATAAAAGGGAGACCTTTCCCAGAAAATGGGAGAAACACATCACTTCCACTGCAAACAATGAGAACGCTGACATATCTGGATAAATCAAAGGACAGTATTCAAGAAATGTACGTCCCGCCTGGCTCCCATGTTTTGTTGAAGTTTATATCTATCTCTTTCTATTGTTAAAATATTCAAAACATTGATTGACAACAACAACAAAAAAAAGAAAAGAGAATATCAGCAGATATTGGTGTCAGGGGTTTACTCTCAAAGACTGATATTGTCCTTAAAGGGTATCAGATGGGCTCTAATTTGGACACGGTCTAGTACCAAGACACTAAATATTTGTACCAGACTTCCGTCTAAAGTTTCTGTTATTGTAGTGGCCTTCAAAGATCCACATCAGTCACACCCAGTTTAGAGGATTCAAGTTTCTCCACTGAATCGCCGACCTGAATTATACACAAAAACAGCCATAATAGTTCTCAATTAACCATCTTGGACGTCCAAGCAGGAACCTTTCTTTACTGAAACTGAACTACAACCCTTCCAGAAGCTCAGAAGTAAAACTGAACTGAATTTAACTGGGACTGACTTCCACCCTGTGGTGTTCGGGGGAGTTATTGGACCGTCCGATTTGGCCGTTGTCCCGCAGCCGTGCAGAGAGATGTTGTTTCACTGCTTCGATGGAGTTGTCTGGGAACAGGTGCCAACCTTGAAACAGTGTATCGCTGCAGCTCACCGTGGATATAAATACAAAGAGGGGGGTGGAGAGTGACTGTAGCGTTCAGACAGACTGGAGGCGTTTAAATATGGACATTAGAACTGTGGAAGTACAGTTCAATTGAAATGTGTTTTTAAAAGCCAACAGCTGCTGACTGGCAGAATGACTAAATATGCACAAAATAAAAGATGCTATGTGATAGAGGCCTGCAAATGGATTTTGTAATTTGATTTTCTGGACCAAAGGTGTAGAAGCAGAGTAAGAATGTCTGGCAGAATTTCGCTTACTTCCCAGGTGCAGAGAGAAAAAGTCTGAAGAGCTGGAACATCAGGATCCAGTTCTTCAGGGTCCAGTATTTTGCTTCAATATTCAATCCGCTAAATAATAAATGGCTGCATCTTCTTTGTCAATCAAAAATCAATCTAATAGTTAATGATGAATTTCAGGCTGGACCAAAGTGGTCGCCCAACCGAACAAAAGACTGATGTTGCCGTCCCTACAGCCACGCCCTTTTACTGTCCATCAACAATGAGAAGCGTATACAATCACCACATGGCTCACGGCAGCAGTTTACATAATATGAGCACCCCCCCCACCCCCACACTGTTAGCATGTTATCTGCTCCACACGTCATCTACATCTGACCCTTACCTCACCACACTGATATAACACACAGACTACACTCTAGAAATGCAGGTACATTTCAAAATAACCAATATATAATTAATAACCCACCCCAAGCCCAAAGCGTTATGCAACAAAACAAAATGATCCAGATCCAAACCTTGATACATGGTCTGAACCTGGCAGGTTTTGTTTTAAAAGCTATTTGCTTCCACTTTCCTTCTCAATAGAAGCTTCTGTTAAAGCGTTTCTGAAGAAATGTTTTGGTCAACACAAAGTAGGTCCGAGTCAGCGGTTCTCAAACTTGGTCATCTAGATGTTTGTAGTAGAGACTGTTGCTGGGAAATAGATTCAACGACATGAAGAGGTTGATGAGAGACAGCTGATTCTGAGTGAACAGTCGTCTCTGCCGGACAGGAGGCTTTTAGTTTTGAGGTGTTCACGGTCCAAAAATGATTAATGTCTGCTACTTAGCCATGTCAGCTAAAATTTCTATTGAGGTTGTAAAACTTTTTGCCCCTTACAGTGTTTTACTGAAGTCACATCACACTTATAAAAACGTAAAACATTAAACTCAGAGAGCTTAAGCCGCCTTACATCCCCAGACCCTTCTATCATATGGAAAGCTCAAATTATCTAGTTTATGTCTGCGGGAACGTTGGTACGAACATATGAAGTCTTCACAAACTTTTAAAATGAGATGTGATGAAAACGATGAGCCAGCTTCTGTTGCGCACTCTGAGGCCGGGTTCATCCTCGTGCTCTGAATTTGAACTTTGACCACATTTTCTTCCTCATGTTGCAGTTTAATGCTTCACTAAGGTCAGTGGTTAACAACCTCATTAGAAATGAGGCCCAATGTGCAGCTTCTACCACTACTAGTTCACTCCATTTTTAAAATTATAGCATTATTATTTCTTTCCCTTACTCACAGCAGACATTTTGACTTGTCACAATAGGAAAAACACAGTAAACCTTCAGTAAAAAAAAAAAAAAGGGACTTTCAAACCTACTCTTTATTATCCGAGTTGTTTCCATTGTGCATACTGGTTTGACAGAAACTAGAATAGCTCATTTTAGTTGTTTAGTTTGTGTGTTGTTTAAGACTCTTTTAAAAAAAAATAAAAGAACAAAAAAAGGCTAATTGTATATGATTAC